>NW_010171182.1:59331-68458 GCF_000695765.1 Mesitornis unicolor | reverse complement strand
GGTTCAGCACCGTTTTGGTTGGGATGAACAATGGTGTTCAGAGAAGAGCGACAGAGGATTCCTGGGAGCTGCTGCCTGCCAGAGACCTGACCTGCATGCCCACAGCCATCCCTCGCATATGGGAGAGGAACATGTAAATGTGGCATTCAGCCTAATTAATGTAGTGATTCCTAACCTACTCAAATCTGGGGTTTATTTCGCTTCTAGGGACTTACTCTCTTCTCTCGCATCTTTCTCAGCTTACGTCCAAGAACATTTACTGCCTCCATATTGCAACCTCTCTACTAACTCAAAATTTAGCATCAAAATTGTCTTTATGTGTCTGGTTTCACATGCATTACGAATTTCCAGCTCAAGTACAAGTTTCCTGCACAGGTCAGATTTTTGTTTTGGAGCAGAACTGACACCCCCTTCCCTGCAGAGCTCACAGCGTGCGGCTGTACACGTGCACCTCTGAGCACAACCGCACCGTCTGTGTGACCGACAAACACCCGCCCGCACCAGCGTCCTGCAGCCCTGCGAGGTACAGCACAACTGGGTGGTTGTGTGTGTGGTTGGCTATACTCCTGTACTTTAAATATGGGGAATCATTTAATTTCTGATTTGACTGTTAATTAAATGGAGTTTACTGTTCTAGGCTTAAAATTTAATAATTGGCATTTCACTTTATTTCAGTACTAATACAACCTTATTTGGGACTTATTACCAGCAGCAAATGGTAAGCTGAATTCATCTGCCTCTCAAAACCCTGAACATAAAAGTCATTATAACAGCTTTGAACCAGCGCAACTCAAGAAGTTCAATACCGGAGTGCTGGAGCTGTCACCATACTCATAAGATGACGCTTCAAATGAGGAATACAACTCCACATCGTAATATCCAATATCGTAACTGCCTTTTATGTTGAAAAAAATTTGTATTCCTCTGCTTTGCAGTAAGCAACTCATGTATTTTGTAAATCTGAACGTCACTTCTTCAACTGGAATCAATAATGTGCTGTAACTGCCTTTTTTTTAATAACCCTACACTCCGTTCTTCCATTTCTCTCCTCTACTACTCCCAGCAAACTATTCCTCAAGTTCGGGCTGTTGTCCTGTTTACGCCGTGCAGACTCCTGTTTGTTTGGTGGGTGCAAAGTGAGATGCCCGTTTTGCTCAGGTGCACAGAACTCATGTTGTATGATGCTGAGCAGTGCTGAGGTACAAACCCAGAACTGCACCGTTATGAAGTGGAAAAGTCACATACAGGCAGATGACATCTCTTAAAGAGGAAAATATTTTCTCTTAAGCCTTTATGACTGACTACTGCTGCCAGATACCAACACAACTGTTTCCAGAAAACCCCATCAAAACCAAAGAAATGGAGAAACAAAGAAAACAGCTCCTTCAAACGCTCTGCTGTGAAACTGAAAAGCAATTCTGTATGCTCCCAGGTATTTGGGAACCTGTCCTCTTTCCTGCTGCCTAACATAGCCCACGAGCCCATCGGGGCAGGGATCAGCCACCGAGAGCACTTCATGGTGTGTATGTGATGAATAAATAATGCAACAGCTCTCAAGGTCGTAAGGTGACAAGACAACGTAGCTGGGAACATTAACGGGAACAAGTACCTTAGTTGTCTTTATGAAGCAGAGGTTATGAAAAAACACCATAGCAAGATGGAAACTGTGTGAATACGGACAGCTTTAGGAGTAATGGCTTACAAACATAAAAATCAGTATTTACACTAATCCCTATCACTTAGCTCTTGAATAAGGAATTGTAATGGTGCTATGGCACCACTGGCGTTGGGTCTTTCTGAGGTACTTCCCTAACACACCGTATTCCCCTGGCTGCTTTTCCCTTCCAGTAGCTGTCAATCCTCACAAGGTATTTCTCAGCATGAGCAGTTCGTTTTGACGTGGCATCAGTTCTAACTCACCAGAACAAGATCAAACACTGGTAACACCAAAGTGGTGAGAATATTTGATATTCAATCTGAGACTCAATAATTTCAATTGAACACATGCATGCTAAAGGGATGTCCGTATATTTTGGCATTGGGCTTTGTTTGTTTGTTTGTTTTTAAAGCACAACTACTACCAAAGTATTTTGTATTATCCTAGGGTATCCACAATTTGCAGTTTATCTGCTGGCTTCCAGCTATTAAACAATGGGTGATTAGATGCCGAATCTTCTAGTGACTTAGAAAAATAGTCTACATGTTAATTGGTTTTATGAATCCGTTAATGTAATCTGGGGACAGAAAGAATTTTGGACTGTCTCTGAATAATAACATTACTGGCAGCAAGCTTAATGTCTGTCCCTTTTTTCCCCAGACATTTCTTAGATATTTTGACAGATTTCCTTCCCTCTTCCCCATACACTGTACACATTTTTTTCCCACCACTCCATTAGATTTTCTATTCAACTGCAAGCAATGGTCATTGGTATTCTCAATGGTGTGTCTCAGCCACTATGAGATCTCTTCTACGCCATGAAGAGACAACCATGTTTTCCATAGCTTTTTGTTTCTCGCAAACACTTTGTCTCCTGTTCAGCATCCTTTTTTGTGAAATTATCATTGAAAAAGGGACATTTGCTTTACTTTCTTTGACCTTTGAATTCCCGATAGACAAGGAGCCACGAGCAATCCCATCTTGGTTTCAACCGGCTGACAGTGCTGAACCTTTGGGCAAAAAAGCTCCTATGGCCACAACATCGTCTGCTTGGCATTTGCCTATGAACAGCAAAAAATGAGGTGAATGTCTGGAGTGAAGCGTTTGTGTGATTTAGGTGAGAAGACATTGAGTGAATTTGGGAAAACAGAAAAGCAAAAACCCACAAAAATTGGTTGCCGCACACTTTGCCCAACCAGGTGGAAATGAAGTGCTGTGCTGGAGGGCGCAGGGTAAGGGTCCATGGACACAGCTCTCCAGCACCACAGGAGATGAGGAAGGCGGATGCTGATGGCCCAGGGAAGGACAACGCCGCAGCCCTCAGGAGCTCCACCAACAGAGGACACAGCCCAGACCTGCAGAACCAATGGGACCAGGTCTGCACACCACAGCCCTTTGGCTTTTTACAGCTCAGTTCAGTCTCACTTTCTCTACATTTCCTGCTCACAATCCTACCACTACTTGTGGTGCACCATCACAGAGGTAACACCTCTGCTCCAGCGAAACAGCATTGCTAGCACAGAGATATTGAGGTAACAAGAACAACAGAAAGAGGAGATTGCCAACATAGGTAATTGTCCAAGGCAGACACATCTTTTAGCGAAAGTGGTTATCAAAATTTAGAGTACAAAATATTACTGTATTACATCCAGTACTGGTGAGCTGCAATCAGGCTGCGTGCAAGTCAGTAAAAATCAGAACAAGAAAGATTTATAATTAAACTAATCAAAATCTTACAGGCGGTATAATAAGTACTTCTGAATTTTTGATGGGGCATGCTGATTCTTAAATCTGGAGAACTCCTGCTCTACATGATGCAGGCACCCTATTAGGCTCCATCAAACGGAAGTCTACACCTCAGAAATCCCAATTCCTTCACGCAGATCTGGGTATCAGCCTACAGATGATGTGCATTGCTGAATGAAAAACTGACCTTGGGGAAACGAACCCACGGGCTCCAAGGATGTGTTACGGTGTGCAGAGTCGTAACCCATCTGCTGACCTTACAGTGCTTAAGAACATAGTTTTTCCTAAATGTACAACCTAAAAACCCCACACCCAGCAGACTAAAGGGTTTCCAGAACATTTCTATCAAAATAATTTTAAAAAACCCCTCAAACCACACAATAAGAAAACCATCCTACCACAAACTTTTATTTTTGTACCTTCATGATAGGATGTCGCAGTCTGGTTACCTGTCTAGGGTTTAATGCATACATCCTAGAACCTGCCAACACAAATCAAATAAATTGATACTGTTACAGTTTTAGCTCTACAATTTTGACTTAATTTGGTGGAATTAAGATGTTCCACCCATTTTAATGCATACCTGCCCTCAGACCTCGACACAGAAATTATTTAGAATTCAGTATCTAAGAAAGACAGCGCTTCAGACTAGTCAACATACACTCCAACTGCACACACACAATCATTACACTTCTCTATAAATCTTCAGTATTTGTAATTCCTTTGGCTCCAAAGCCACATTCTCGCTGCACACAGCAGCGTTGCTGGCTCTGCTGTACCCAACCAGCCTGGGAATGGATGGGAAAGGCGGCGGTGCCAGCTCCATGGAGGTCAAGGGGACTGAAGTCTGCTTGTGCTATCTGAATCACGCGTTGGCAGATGAAGAGAGATGCCTTTTACCATCTGCAAGTTTGCAGTTGCCAGATTTTGGCTGCCACGCAACCTAAAGCGTTTACTTCACTGAGGTACACAGGACGAAAAAAGGACACGAAAAGTCTTTATCGTGACTTAAGCTGACAGCACTAGACAAAATCAGTTTGTGCTACAGGTTAACCACTTAAACCTAAGCACTGAGGTAAATTTCTCATCCATACAGAGACATTCTGAATAAATTTCTAAAAAATTACTAATTGTCTCTTGATGTCTCCATGGTTTCCCTTCTGCATTTTAGAAGAAAACAAGTATGTGGATTTTGTACAACGGTCTTGAAAATGCCATTTGACTAAAGCCAAAGGAACATACAAATGTCTAATCCTTTCAGGGCTTGCAGTGTGAAAAACCCATTGCAAATGCAAATAGCTATAGCAGCTACTGAGGAAACAAACTGAAAATACTGAGAGTGGCGGCGAGGACAAGAAACAAGGTAAGTGACAGAAATCAGGTGAGGGCAAGAAACAAGGAGTGTGACAGAAATTAGGGTCCTTGCAGCAGGAACGCAGGAGTCGGGCTCTGTTTTGCAATCAGAAGCCATGTGTCAGGCTGCAGACAGCTTCGGGCAGCTCAGCACCTCCTCGTCCACTGGAAATGGCCACGATTTAGGCTTTCTCCAGACACAGCACACGGTGCTGCAGCAACATCCTGTGGCGTATTAATACATTTGTCTCGTTGCTCCTCCCTTCTGCCTGTAATCCCTTACGCATTAACCCGTTATTTCACCAAATCTGTACTGAACAAACGTACACTATATTTTCCCTATACCTGTCAATCATTTTTAAGGAAAACTAGTCTGTTTTTGTCAATCGGATGTCTCCTGAAGCCAGGAGGGTACAACATTATTTACACTTTTGCACTCCTGGCAATAGCACAAATGAGAGGAATGGGAGTTGGAAACCGAAAGTTGAAAATAAAAAACCAAAAAAAACCAACAAAATTTGAGTGAAAAAAGTACAGAAAAGGTAGATGTGGAGATCTGCTGTGTCGCATTGCTCTCAGTTCAGTTTGTCCGCTCTCCTGGATTTTCTCCTCGTTTTCACATGTTCAGCTTCAAGAGCCACAAGCTCCTGTCTGAAGAATTCACATCAAGTAGGATAAAGAATGTTCAAATGTAAGCAAAATGTCAGAGGATTAAAGAAATTCTGCAGATCAGCTGAAACTGTGATCAGTTGTGCTCTGAAATGGAGAAATTCCTTCACATACAGATCAGAAGCAAAGCCCACCACTTCTGGAACAGGAGGAGGCAAAGCCACAAAGCAGGCCATGGAGATGCTGCTGTTATTCCAGAAAAGCCTTTAAGCAAATACAAATGTGGAAGAATGAAACTCTCTGAATATAGGGAAGAAAGAACAAAAGAGGAGATATCATGCTTTTCATCTAGCTAAAGTCATTTAATACCCACTGAAAACAAAAGACAAATTCCAAACTGCAAGGGCTTTTCTTCATATTGTCCTCTGAGTAGCTCTGTAAGCAGCAGCAAAAATAGCAAACACCTGAACACTTTAGAAATGCCAAAATACAACGCGCTCGCACAGACACCACAGCACAGGAGGGACTAAACAGCCCAGCTCTGATTTCTGTGGTTTTCAATTAAACTTCCTTTTCTGCTGGAACACCGCTCACCTGCTCCACCATGCATACTCCTGTATTATTAATTTGTTAGCTTGCTTGAATCACAGTTGAAAACCTTTCAGCCTTGGTTTGCAGCAATAAATTCAACTGACAGTTGAAATTGGGAACACTCACTTAATATTGATTCTGAATGTAATAACAAGCGACATGACCTTTTGGAGGGTGTAAAATATGGCTGCCACAACATCTGTGCCACATTTCTTGCTGTTTAGCAATACGCTCTAACAGCATGGAGCTGGCATTGAAGTTAAGCTTTATTACCAAGCAGATCACTCCATCTCGCTAGCCTCACTAAAAAAACCCACAAAACCTTCCTCCTCAGCCCACCCCAAAGTGCTTCCCGTGTCTAGAGCTTGCTCAGAGATCACAGTTTGAGACCTAATGGATCTGGCAGTGAGAAAAGTGATACTGGACTAGGAAAAGAGATGCCCTGTGCCCCTGAGAGCCCGAGGAGCAGAGCCCGCAGGGAGCAGCAGGGTACACGGTGCCCTGACCGAGCATCCCCTGGGCCGTGCTGCTGACCGCTGTCTGCCAGGTATGAGAAACACCTTCACAGCTTTCCTCCCATCCTGACAGCAGAAAGAGGACACATTAATACCACTCCTGTGTGCTCAGACATCACAAGCACCATTTTCACACAGCATTACTCTAGGATACCTTGAACTAATTTTGCTAGGCTGGATGCAGAATTGGCCACATCCGATTTCCTTTCAGTACAAATTTCCTTTGAAGTACAAGTACCTTTAAAAATAGTCCAGGTAGACAGAATATAAATTTTTTTAAAATGCAATTTAAATAACTTCAAGTTATCCAAGCAGTCTAACCAAGTTTGAAAACCAGAATTTTGCTACAGAAAATGCATACACAACACATGATAACGTTTTAAGTATCTCCTGACTTTTGTTGCCATAAACCAAAACCATGAATCCCTTTAGCCTCTTATCTCCTAATGAACAATAAACACAATGAAGCACACCCTTACCACGACATTTTGATTTTGTATTTTGTGATTTTAGTTTATACACTGCCAAACACTTGATAGCAGCTAAAATGTCAAGTGCTGTAAAACTCGCCATTCAAGGAGAATTGAAAACCTTCATCGTTTACAGCCAATAAAAGCTTATAAATCAAAGACCTCTCAGCACGCTAACAAAGAGGTATAATATAATGAATATGAAAAGACTTGATTTTAAGGATCTCAACAGACCTTACACTGCAAGCTTTGCTAGTGCATACACCCGCACTGGTCTGGTGGGCAGTGCAGGTTACACCGGTACCCAGGAGATGACGAATACCCCACAGTCACACCCTGAGAACCAGAGCTGTTCTTTTTGTGTTTTACAGAAGCTACAAAGACAACCCCAGACCACAGCCATTGGCCTCAGGGGGTCAAACACGGCTGCTTCGAGCTTGGATCTGAGTCCCTGCACCACGAGAGGAGCCACCCTCCTCGCCCAGCCTTGGTCGCTGGCGCCCTTTGAGGCACCAGAGGAAAACCACCACTAATTGGATTAATGCAGCGTGCTCAGCCGAGAGAGGACTCAAAACTAATCTGATTATATGTATATTAGGAGCCACTAAGAATCTTTTTGCAGCAATTACCAAGCTTCCACACATAAAAAAGGGCATTTTATTTAGCGTCAGCCTAAAATACCATGTGGTAAGCTTCAAAGGGAATGTTAGGGAAAAAAACACCAAACAAAAAACCCCTGAAGTAGGTTTATAAAGCAGGGATATTTCTTTTTCATTGAAGTGCAAGGAATTATTTCAGATGCACTGAAAGACTTTCAAAAATAAAATACAATTTCTCCTTCGGGCTTTCAAGGCTTAATTCCCAGTGATAACTTCTGTGGAAATGCTGCTTCTGATGCACATCCTGAACCCACAATCTCTGGCTGCTCAGGTGGGAGGGAAGGCACGCTAACCAGCGGTGGCTGACACGGACCTTAAAATTCATAGCCAAGATTGCATCACAATTACATTGATGCTTTTTAATTAACTAAAGTTTGTCAGACAACCAAATATAAGCTATGTGTTTGCAGACAAAACAAGGCTGAAAATGAACAACTGAAGTAATACGGTATAGAGTCACACATGCATGTACATGTTCGGGCACATCTGTAAAACTGGATTTTTACCACAGCTGAATATGAACCGAAACACCTCTGCTGTCTTAACCGAGATGCTTAGGATGGGCTTCAACCAATTCTAACAGTTTAAAAACAACTCTCTAACCATAACCAGTCAAGCAGATCCCCCTGCAGTTAATGAAGAGACACCCACAACAGGGAAATGTGTCCCGTGCCACCCTACGATGAAGCGTGCAGGATGGATCGCTCCATTAGTGCCTGTCTTATGTTACTGATGAGTAACTTTGATCAACAGCATCTCTTTTATATTAGCACAGAGCAGACAACATGAATTCCAGCTTTAGTTTCCTGCAGTAAGAATCCGAAGCCCTCAGGCCAGAGGTTATTTGGAGCCCACAGAATGGTAGAACAGTGTAATTTGCTGTAGCACGTCCCTTGTGCCACCTTCCCTTCACCTCTAACATATCAGCATACACTACTCTATTACCCTACTGAATTTGGTGCTATTTACATCTACTGAGTCACGAATGTTCTGTTCCGTTAATGTGACTAACCTTATCTGGTGGTGTGCTTCAAGCTCCCACTCCTAGGAGGAGCTGATTATTTGAAAGCCTCAGTGTTACAATCCCACATAGCTTTAGGAAAAGACTTTTTAAAAGAGGATGTGGGTGTAGCCTAAGGATTTAAAGTAAAAAGGGCTCTAAAATTTATAGAAAATAAGCTGATGATATCGTCAGACTTAGCCCATAACCTGCATTTCAAAATTCTCCTTATTTTTAGACCTGTTTCTTGACTATATATACATTTCAACCTTGTTAATGGAAAGAATGACAGCCACAGCATCATCTAGACCAAACCCCAGTATCTAATTTGCATGTTTACCAGTATCAGACATGGAAAGGTAAGGGTGGCTTCCCCCAGTAAGCTCCCTGCAAGTAGGACGTTGTATCAGTATTTCCCTGTGCATCCTTAGGTCAGTCCATCACTCAATCGCTCTCCCACACAGGGAAGCTCCTCAGAGGCACGGACCCATCCGTGCGCCTGACCCCTGCAGTGCTGAGGGCAGAGG
>NW_010171182.1:37780-59300 GCF_000695765.1 Mesitornis unicolor | reverse complement strand
TGCTGAACCAGTAAACACCAAACCAGCTCCTTTCATCACCACCTTTACAGTCCGGGCATCCAACGCCATCGCACACGCGCCAAGATGATCATCTCAGGCTGCGGGTAAATTTACACCCCAAAGCTTTAGCATTCTCCGTCTGTACCAGATAAACACTGTGGATGTTTACTGTGAGAGCTGAGGGTTCATCTACATATCCATTTGCATGCACATATCAGTCAGCTGCAGAAAAAGCAGCAGAGGAGGACTGGTGGAGCTCTCCACTGACACACCGAGCATGAACACTTACCCAGCAATCATAAATATGCATTCTGACAGCGTTCTTCCATCCCAGTACGCGAGTGGGGACCAGAATAGCAAAGAGCACTGAAACACACCCTCAGACACCCACGGCTTCCAAGTGTTTTCCAGGAATACGAAATGACTCCGAACAGAAAAGGCAGGACAATCCTGGCACCTCGGTAACAATGCTTTTTTATACAGGTGAGAATGTATTCACAGTTGAGAGGAAAAATATTACAGGCAGCTTATTAATCACAAATACAGAATAAATACATCAGTGTAACTGAAAAATCATCAATGCTAATGCAAAAGGCATCTCTGATTAGAAAACGCTCAAAAATGATTACACAGATGAGCAAGCCTGATTTTTGGGATGATCTTCTTTCTGCATCTGACATGTAAATGTGACTATTCTGACAAATTAGAGTAGGAGCAGCACAGTGTAATACCAGAAGTTGTATTTTAGCTTAAACAGATCTGACCAACTTTTTAGTAAGGCAGTAATGATTAACTGAGTGCTTCTCTGTTGCTCTGCAGACAGGTTCTGAAGTGGAGATGTAAAACACAAACCACGGTTTGCAGAGTGGGCTTGAACCCCTTCTCTCTTCATACTAAAACTTCCTAAGATTAGTGTGTCTGTGACCTTGGGGAAATCAAAATTACACACAAAGTAAAAGAGAAAGTAGACTTGAGAGCACAGGGGAGAGGAAAAGGAGTTAGATTTTTGAAATCAGTCTAGAAAAAAACCCGGAAGCCACCTGCGTTTAATTCAAAGGACATCACATGTAAAGACTAGTAAATATCAGTAATTCCCACTAAAGTGAAATGGCATTGGATGTCAACAGCTCCTAGGGCGATGGTATATTTGATACAAGGTGTGAAGGGCAGGCACAAGCACACCGAGGACAGAGCCTGTCCGAGGTGTAGGGGGCAGGCAGGGACGCACCGAGGCCCCGTGCCTGGGCACGCCTGGTGCTCGTGCATCAGAACTTTCTGTTCTGAGCTCCCAGGACCCATTAAACCAGTCACATCTCGAATGCAGCACTTTGACAGCTCTGCTGGCAGCATTTGTTTGACATTTACTGATCCTCTGGTACGCTCAGTGCTGCAGATTCCAAGTGGCAAGAAGACAAAGCTGAGGAAGGAAATCCAAATACGAGCACTGGGGCTGGAGAAACAGCAGCCGGGCTGGCGTCGTATGAAATAACCTGAGACAACGACATCGGCACGAGAAAGGGAAGGATTTAGCACCAGGGATCAGCTGTACTCACAAGTTCTGTACTCCAGCACCCAATGTCTTAAATGGAAACGCTCTTCACTAAAAACCCTGCGTGGAATCCTCAGCGTAAACAATAATTCTCTGTCTCTTAATTAGGTCCCTCTTCTCGCCACACTTAAGAGTAACTTACCAGGCTTTTAACACAATGCTATTAATAAAACATTGTCTGAAAATCAGGATTAAAATAATTAGAGCACCATGGAATCACATCTTCAAATCCCATTAAGGCTGACTCAGACCATCATTCAGTTACAGAAAGCTTCATGAAAATGACACTTTGTTAAAGCATTAAAGGGTTCAAAATACTTCTCCATTTGTCATGTCCTTCTCTCATTAAAAAATGGTATTCTGTTAAAAAAACATAAATAAAAATAAAAAACATATTAGTTAAAAAAATGGTGTGCAGTTTTGCATCGCTTTCTAAGCTATGCCTGATTCCATGTTTAAACATCTCAGCTTTGGGACTAAGATTTTATCAATCAAATTACAGAAGAGAAAAAAAAATGAAGTCAAAGTAGATGAGTTTTTAAGCAAATATCTTGTGATAATGTCTTGTAAAAGGAAAACAAATAGAACCATATAACAACACTGAGTTTTGAGCAGAAGTTGTGACATTCCCTAACGTGCCTATGTATGCTTGTGGATCTTTAAAGGGATCAAAGGGCTTCACGGTGGTTTAACAAAATATCTGGTAACGAATATAAAAACACGGACAGCCGTGTGGTGTCACTGATGCTTCATCAACCGTCATTATAGGACATTTCAAACTTTAGTTAGAACGAAAACTGAATGCAGATACCTCTGGTACCACTGAGGCGTGAAGTAACATCAGGAACCTTGAAGTATTTCTGATGAAGAATATATTAAGAGAACAAAAGAAGCAAGCACCTTTTCCTTTTTTAAATCATCTACTACGTGAGATTATGGGAGAAATGTACCTCCAAGCCACCCATGACCTGGTACAGCCTTTTGCCTTCACATGCAGTGCTAGATGATTTCCTCAAAAAAACAAGAAACCAAACCAACTAGAACCAAGTGCTGAAAAAGTCAAGTCCAGTCCTAAACATTACCACTTGTTTCCTAGTAACTCCGAGCACGTTTACAAATTGAAACAAGTATTAAGAGTCCAATGAACAATTTCAACACCAAGATAAAAACCATGAAGGGATCCAGAGCTGAGTTTCTCTGCAGGCATCCCAAAACTCTCCAGTTCTCTTCCTTCTTCTACAACACCAAGGAATAAAGACTTTTCTCTATCCCAAGTTTAAATGGTCAAAACGACTTTCATTTCCCATCCCATCAGAGAGGGAATCACAGCGTGGTTCAGAGGAGCACTGAGCTCTCAGGCTGGCTCCGAGACACGAAAAACTGCAGCTGCTGAATCTTCCCTGTAACAGCCTTTGTCCTTCTTATGTTTCACAGAATCACAGACCGTTAGGGATTGGAAGGGACCTCAAACGCTCATCCAGTCCAATCCCCCTGCCGGAGCAGGAACACCCAGATGAGGTTACACAGGAAGGCGTCCAGGCGGGTTTTGAATGTCTGCAGAGAAGGAGACTCCACAACCTCTCTGGGCAGCCTGGGCCAGGGCTCTGTCACCCTCACTGAGAAGAAGTTTCTTCTCAGATTTAAGTGGAACCTCCTGTGTTCTTGAGAAAGGCTAGAAACCAGAGTAAAACTGTGCAGTTTCTGCTGGTTTGTTCTGTGGCTGGTTTGGTTTTGTTTTAAATATAAATGCATTTCCGTGAAGTACAGTTTCATAGATATAATGCCGTTACTACATCCTCTTAGATGTCATTGTACATCCTCCTCTGCTCACATGCAATGAAAAAGTTACTCAGAATCTTTAGCTTTACAGTGTTTAGACAACTGAGCATCAATGGTGAGAAAACTTCATGTGACAAAAGTGTGAGAAGTATTAAAAACTAAAAAGTCTATCTTCCAATGGTGACCAAGACTGCACCAAATAACGATAGTAAAAAATTAAAATTCGAAAAATAAATGTAGTAAGGAACAGGAACTATTTTTCTTTCCATTTAATGTTGCTCTATTTAATACTACTGTTAAATTTGGGTAATATTGCTTCCGCTGTTTAGAGATTATGGTCTAAAAGGTTAAAAATGACACCCCTTTGCATTTATGGTGTACCTATGAAAGCTCTCTATGGGAAACATAGGTGTATAAACTTGAATTATAACTACCCGTTATATTCTGTGTATTCATTAATACACTGATTTTACATGAAGCTATCCCGCAGGAGACCTGGGTTTGAGTTTCCAGTGGTACTTAAACCCATTTCGCTGCCGCGCTCCTGAGCCCACACACTACAGCAGCAGTGTCAAACTGAACACGGCTGCAATAAACAACGCGACATTACCAAAAGCACTGCTGGGACCGTGCCCACAGGAGGGCCAGCGTTGCCATTTACATTCAGTAGTACAGCAAACAGGGTTTTGTTACCTGGCAGAACTGGGTTGAGAGCAGAGAAAGTAACTAAAATGTTTGAAATAGGGAATGAATTCCCCATGCCTGTAAAGAGACCCCAATAGAACAACAACGCACAGGGCCCCCAACAGCAGTCACACTGCAGCAGGCAGCATTTATTAAACACGTCTGATCTGCAAGAGAAGAGATTTCTGACCCATTTAATAAGTGGCATACTGGTATTTCCCCATTTGCACCCGCAAGACTAATGAGCTGCAGGGTTTGATTCGCATTTTGTAGAAAACATGGATTTTATTCCAACTCCAGAAAATTACCACGCAGCACGACTGACACAACTCGTGGTCCTCCCTTAAAGAGAAAAACCCTGCACTACTCCTCCAGAAAACCAACAACACGTGCTTCCAGCCCTGGCCCTTCCTCCTCCCCACAGACCAACGCTGTGTGTGGCTGTAAAGAACTCCCCTGCTGACAGCCAAATGCCAAGTGCACGTCCTGCACGCGTAACGGGGCTGGCATTTCCACATCTCACCAGGTTAACGTTGCTGACAAGTGCTTAAAAATACATCTCTTTTGAACTGTGTGTTTATCGCTGCCTTCCTGCCTCCACTTTAAAATAGTATTTTAGTCACGATTTGCCTTTTGATTTAAGGAGAACTAAGTGTTTTTTGAGGGTCAAATACCTCTTTGGAATCAGTGGGTACATTTCAGTTGACGGATGGTATAAAATGTGCAAATATTATCATCCTCATGTACAACAGAACTGCTAAAAACTGAAAAGAACCGACATGATTGACAGATTTAACAGGGGCAGCACCGAAATGTTTTAACACCCTACCTTCTCTAAGGTTGTTGTTCTCTGCAGTAAGAGACCTTGGGAAATCTGAACATTTTTCAAGTGTTAAAGCAATCTCTTCCCTACTTCGGTGTTTACCCACGCAAGCACAAACCCCCAGTTGGGACCTTTCAGAGCCCAAATAGCGATTGGGCACAGACACAGGATCAGTAACGACCACTGCAGCTGAGTCATTACACCCATTTTTTAGGGAGCTCGTACAGTATTTGCAGACGTGCAGCTCTAAAGCTGTACCCGGCAGATTTTATGCACGCCCTCCAGAAAGCCCTATGGCATTACACACAATGGGCATTACATTGATTTTCCTCAGACCTTCCAAAATGCTTTTGGACAGCAGATCAGTCTTCAGCTTTAAAATGTGAGTCTTGGAAAGTGGTTTTCAATGAAATAATTATTTCAATTAAATAATATATATATCCACACACATTTACATATGTTTTATATATGCTTTTGAATTAATATTTGAAATATTTTCTCCTCATTAAGCTTTTCTCTCAATACCAGTGTCATTGCCAATGACAGCAACAGTCACCGATGCTAATTAAACTTTATGATTTTGCAATGGGATTCAAAAATTACTATAATTTCTTCTAGAAATGGAACTGAATAATTAAGCATTCCCCAGTAACGTGCTGCACACCACAAAAATGACGAAGCCCAAGAAACCAGAGGCATTTTAAACTCTGCTACAGAATACCTGCACCACTCAGTAAAGGCACTTTTTTCCTCTCTGCGTTGTCAGTCTTGTACTTTTTCCCCTTTGCCTGTCCCTGATAATGATAAAAATAGATTTCAAGGAAAATTAGAGGTTTTCCAGCTTCCTTGGTGTTCAGGCAGAGGTCACTCGTTTCAAAGGAGACAGACCGGGCTGGATGCACCACAGAACACGGAGTGCTCTGCAAACCCCTGCTACCTGACCCAGCCACAACCGCCCCTTTTTTCTTTAACTCAAAATAAATACTGACAGACTTACAAGGAGGATAGGAAGCATTGTCATCAAAACACTTCTCGCTTCAACTGAAATCATGATATTTCTAAGTATTTCTCATGAACCAAAGGCAACGCAGCTTTGCCATCCTCCTCAACAGGAGATGGGGGAGCTCCAGGCCCCTCAGCACAAAGCTCTGCTCCTGCAGGAAGGGGAAATTGCGGGAAAAGGACTGCAGGGACAGGGGAACCAGGAAAAGGAAACAGGACATCTTTAAATGCAAGATAGCCATGCCACAATTTGCTCAAATACATAAAAAAACAAGAACATCACAACAAATGCAGCACAGGTAATATTTTGGTGGTGCCATCTGAGTTAACCTCACCAAACATTTATGGGAATAAACCTGGAGTATTGGCACACTGTTTTGGTTCCCCTCACAGGATGCAGCAGCAGCCTGACAAGGGAGAAGGCCTCACTAAAACCATACGTCCTCAAACTGCTCCCACAGTATTTTTCCCCTAAATTTGGCATCCAGTGCTTCCCTGCACCTTCCTGCAATTCTCTGTATCCTCTGTAAAGACAACACTCTCCACCAGTCTCCTGAAAAGGCCTCCTGGAATGGACCATTTTATGGTGCCAGCCATGCCAACACAGGCACTCACTGCAGCGAGGGCAGCAGCAGGGGACAGGTATTTGTGTGGAGGTGTCGTTTTTGCCTTATTTTGCACAGCCCAGTCCTACTGAATGCAGCACGGTACTGCAGCACCTGGTAATGTAATGTTCCAAGAGGTACCACAGCTACAAGGAGTGATTCTGCACATCACAGGATCCTCAGGAGCTAAGGGGGAGATTTCTCTTCCCTCATTCCCCCTCTTTTTAATATTAAGGTCTGTATTTTTTATAAGGCTTAGATGTAATGATGACTTTTTTCAATTTCTAAGTTTTATCTTTATCTCCTTTTAAACTATCATCTCAGCTTAAGCAATATATTTCCTTGGCATATAATCATTTTTTCATTACATTACTGTAAATATTGTACTGCGTTGTTAACTGCATATTAAGTCGCTTAATTTTGTTTCAAAGTTCTTAAAGCCTGAAAAACTTCTTAAACTCCTCTCTAGCTAACAGATTGAACACGATCGCGTAACAGACTGAAATCTCCATAACGGGAGAGCATACCAAAATTCCTCTGGAAGTCTGCTGCTTCTTAAATGAACGACACAAGATGCAGGGGAATACAACTGCGGGGGAGTGGGATGGAAAGAGAACAGTTCACTACGGATTTGACAAAAGAGGGGAACGCAGCGCATACGATCACCAGACTTGTTGACGAGGGAGCTCAAAAGCACAGCGAAGAAAAAGCTGTGATTGATGTATTTATTGTAACCAGAGGATGGTAAGAAGTACCTGTCTGCTTGGTTTAGGGATCGATGTGAAAAACAAGACAAGGTTTGAGAACCTGTCCTACATGAGACACAGCAAACCAGTCTCGCTCTGCCCATACAAACATCTAACAGCCTTCACAGACCCGTTGAAGGGAAGGAGGCAAAAAGGAGACACAGAAACTTCTATGTTTTCATTTTATTATTTCTTTTCTCTGTTTTATTTACCAACACCCAGGTAATCAATTCCTACAGAGTTAGCATCCGTAGGAATTCAGATGCTAACCTGCAACTGGGCTTTGTGTTAAAGGCGCCACTTAGAGGATGCTCCAGGCACTCATAATCCCTACACAGTGTATATACACACACCATACAGTGAAATGCCATCAGTCAGGCACAGAAATAGCAGTTCCAACAAAGACCAGCGACGTATTTTGGCGCAGAGGTTATCAATATCTCCAAGCCATTGTAACTAAAAGGCAGCTGAGTGCCTGCAGCTCATCAATTAAAATCTAGGCATTCAGCTTGAGGAATCAGGACCAAAGGCTGTATAATGGATTTAGCAACAGTATGTTTTAAAACCGAAAAGCACAGTAATGAGAGGTGTGAAAGGAACGTAACACCAGTGCTGAGGGTTTCTTTGGACACCCTGCATGACAGCACTGTCTGTGGATCCAACACGGCCCAACCCACACAGAACCAAACCAGCAAACTAACTGGAATGGGCTTTCCAACAGTGACACTAAAAAACTAACAAGTAAAACTTTATTATGCCTCTGACAGACTCCATCCTTTCTTCTCTCGTTTCTCCACACACAGCAGGACCAGCTATTGTTCTCCCTGTCTTTGTTTAAACTCAGTGTGATAATGCTGTTTTGCTCTAATTTAACTCCGTTATTCTTTTGTCTTCCCGAAGTGCAGTGCCACTTCTCTTCCCTTTGAGGCTCCTCCCTAAAAACTGTCTTTGTTCTTAATGAGACCGATCCATCTGTTTGCTCCTGCACACTGCATTCAGTTAATGAGAAGGGTTTCCTAACGCTATAAAACCCCTCCATTATTTGTTCCAGTCAGCTCTGCGTCCTTTTCAATAGCTGTTGTAACCGTTACCTTTGATAGCGTCCCACATCCGACGTGTTCTGCTTCTGAACAGTCACCGCTCCCACGAAATTAAGCTTATTTATGTCCCTTCAGCACATGTACGTCTCCTCTCCTCAATCTGTGTTGGATGTGTTTGAAAAAACCAAACCAGGATCCACAGTGAAGGCACTGATCAGGCAGCCTGCAGAACAGCCCTACACGTGAACCGATGCACCAAAACGACCCTTTAGGTTATCAGACCTTATACAATTATACTTTTAGAGATTTACTTTGCTGATTACCAATAAATCACCAAATACCCATTACCAGAAATAAGCAAGTTGTTTACTCTTGCTGTTTTCTAGTTACAAATCAATGAGCAAGAATGAAATTAGGTATGCTAACCACTCAGGTTTTTGGTTTTTTTCAATAAGAAATATATATTAAAATAATATCAAAGTAACTAAATTAATGAGACTTCTGAATGACTGTATATGCACAGTATGAAAATACTATAAAATTCACTGAAATTACCATCTTCTCTTCTAATGTGAAATAGCTTCAGGACTTTCCAGATTCAGACACAGACTCTCGTGGCTCCAAGAGCTTGCTCTGGCAGCAGACATGAGCATGGTGTTGCCCTGTGTCACACCACGTCCCCTCACGCCAGGAGAGATGGTGGTACAGAACACTGCGGGACCGGCTGGAAGACCTGCACTCACCCCAGAAACCACGGCTAATCCAGCCAAACATCCCGTGGTATCTGGGCACCGGGGGTGAACGTGAGCCCCACTCTTCGTTTTTATCTTGGTAAATACCCAGTAAACTCTTCCTACACTGAGCAGTCTCTCACGTGGTGTCACATGAGTTGTCACTGCAGTTTTCTCTTGCGTCCTTTCCCCACCTGGTACCACTTGAGCTCCCAAAACACACTGGCCTACTGCTCTCCATCTACTGCAGCACTGCTCTGGAGCAAGCCTTCAGATTTTCATAGCAACCTGCACCTACGACAGGATTTACTAAAACACTCGTCCTCTCTATATTCTGTTCCCTTGACAAAAAGATTACATGTCTCTTCCCCAAAGGCTTAACATCACCATTCACACATCCCTGTTTACCAAATCCCCTTCTCTCAGGCATGCTTATGGAACTTTTGCAATGAAATTTTATTTCCCCAAGAAGTAAGTTATTAGGGCTGGAAGCGAAAGAATTCCTGCTACGGTCTGAAACACACATCAAACAATTAAGGACCCTCACAACCTCCCTGCACGGGACTGCAGCAGTCCTGCAGTAACCATAGCTACTCACTTCAATGGAAATGAAAAGAAATAGCAATGAATAGCAATGAAATCATAAAACACATTATGAAGAGCCATATCAAATCCTGAAACCTAAGAAAACCTTCTTAATGCAAGGATGAAGAACATGTGCAAAACTGCCAGCTTTCTGGTTTGCATTTCCCATGGACATATTTATCTCTCATATTTATCTCTCATATTCCAAAAGTACAGGTGGGCATCCATTTTAACCCTTTTGGATGGGACAGAAAGACAACAATTTATCAGCTGTGCTTTGGTGTCTGATAAACAGCAAGACATGCACAATTTCTGTGCACGTATGTAAAGTAGCATCTCCAGTACAGAGTTGAATGCAAAGAGAACGATGGAAGCAGTTTGTCTCACACAAACCAGCACAGCACCAGGCTCTCCACTGCAGACTTACACAGAAGATGCTGTGACTCGACGGGGCCAGGTCTGCACAGCACTAGGTACTGCTGCCCTTCCTTGACAAGTACTTACAGGGAAACTCCGGTGGTTTAGCTCTTATTTCTGCGTGGAGCTGACAGCACACGATGAGGCAATGAGCCTTTGATCACAATTAGCAATAGGGCTCCATAACCGACCTGCCTTGAAATCTCCCAGTCCAGGAAAAACAACTGTTTATCACCTGGCATCCTCATACAATTTAACGTTTAACCAATGCAGAACTTGAGGTGCTGCCGTCTCACTTGCAGCAGAGAACTCAGCGATCACGTAACAGTTATGAATTTTTTAAAATTATTTTTAAGTTCTGTGAAATAACAGAACTTTGGCCTACAGGTACCATTTATTTCAGAACAGTGGGTCTCTACTCCTTCGCTGCTCACACCACTGGAATAACCTGCAGCGATAGAGGAGACCAAGCAATGATCTGGGTCCTGAATGGATGGGAAGTTCCAAAAATGACAGCAAAAGGCTCAGCAGCAGAAGTGCCTACTCTTGGGTCCAGATTATTACGATTTCAGGAAACAAATTACAGGGCTCACACAAATTAATTATCTTATTTCTATGCCCCAGAGATACATAGGGAGACACTAATACAGGTGTGTAGAACAATTAAGGGACCTCTGGAGGTGACCTGGTCCAACCCACAGTTCTCCAGAGCTTCGAGAGGGTTAACTTCGCACTCATGTTCATTCTTGGTAGGAATACCCACATTTTGTACCTTCAGATACCTATTTGTTAGTACCTAAAACAGGGGCAGAAACAGAATCATAGAGATCTATAGAGATACAGAGAAAGAGAACCCTTCTTTGCTACTGAGTACATCAGGGGTCTAAATGTTGGCACAAGCGTATCCGATCCTCTCGTATAAGCAATAAGCAGTCTTCTGTTCTTCCTGTGTGCACTGTGTTTCTGTGCTTCCACAAATTATGCAACGTGCTTTTACATCAATAATGGAGATTATTTCAAGAACTTAAAAATTCATTGTCTACTGAAACCTATATGAAGTAGATGACAGCAAGACACAACGTTCAAGTAACTCCAGTGTCAGAGCTTCAGGCGTCAGAGTAAGTGTTCCTCTTTGTCAGATCTGGCACATTCATAACTTATTTGTAAATCGGGAAGACTGCTTCAAAGCTCCGCCGTTCAATGATGAAATTGCATTTTCCCGGTAACCACAAGCATGTCATTTATCTCTGCCAGAACAAAGCCATCAATGAACAATAAAGCCAAGTGTCACCACTTTTCATTAACAAGAGAGCTGCAAGTTGTCCCGACTCCCAGTCTACATGTAATATGGATGGGGCAGAATACAAAAAGGTGAACATAGATGAGTAAGAGCATGTATGAAAGAAATAGCTGTCATTTTCAGATAATAAAATAATTCAAAAAAATGTGGATGGGGCAGAATACAAAAAGGTGAACATATATGAGTAAGAGCATGTATGAAAGAAACAGCTGTCACTTTCAGATAATAAAATAATTCAAAAAAATTATTTAAAAATAAGGACCCACCTCTCAATTTCTAATATTCTACCTTCCATTTTGTGTTGGTACTTAAATGCAAATCCAGCATTTTTTCAAGATGAGCAATGAACAAAAAATATTGACATCTCCTTGAGGTCAGGTTTTTTCCCTTGAGGAAGAAATGATGGTACAGTAACAATTTGTCACATCACTTGACTGCGATGTGTGCCAGTTACACCAACGCGGGTCAGCAGGCGCACTGCTGTATGAAGTACTCCCTCCTGCTGTTACTTAGGAGGTAAAATTTGTAATATACCAGGATGAGAATTAAAAGCGGGACTGAACCTTACCAAAGAATGGAACTGCAGGGTTGCAGGAGAACCACATCCTGACCCAGCTGCAGAAACAAGACACTTGTAATAACCTCGGATCCAGCAGTAGTTGAGACTCAAGGGAAGCAAATATCAGATGTTTCAGAGGCTCCTGAACACCAGCACAAATAAACCCGTGTGGTGGGGCAGGTGCTGTCCGTGAATGCATCCAGGAGGATCCTTCTGATCTATGTGCTTTGCTTTACACTTTAGCACCAACAGATGTTCCCCAAAACCATGGTATCACATGATACACAAACTCTAATTTCCAAATAAAAACTCAGGGGCAACATCTACAGCTGATCTGAGAACTGCCCAGTACCCTTCAAGTGGGAAGGAGGCCAGGCAGCAGTACCGCAATACCCTAAAAACAGAGGGACTGCAGGGCTCAAACAAGGCTGAAGATCCTGCAAGCCAGATACGTAACAGATGAAGATTCCTGGTATCTAAAGAGGCCACCTGATTTTTTTTCCCTAGTTGCAGATAATTTAGTTTTCCAAAATACACTTCTCTATGCTATTTAATCAAATAAAAACCATGCTTTATTAAAACAAAATTATGTCAGTAAGTCCTTTAGGGGCCTCCCGGCATTAACACCACATTCAATATTTTCATTAATCAGGCCCAGGTAGTTCAAGCCATGTGGGATTTGAGGCACAGCATTTTCTTACCCCAGACTTTGCCTGAAAAGAGCAAAGCTTTCATTCCAAATACAAAAATGGACCAAGTAAATGAAGCATGGCCAGATCCTGAGCATCCTCACGACAGGAGAGCCTGGCTCTGGACCACGCGCGCTCTACTGAGCCATCACTCAAAACCTAAACAATTATATCGGGATCAAATACCAACTCCTAACGATCCTGATTAAGGAAATAAACTTTGAAGTGCATTACCAGACACGTCTATAAGCCTGACCGGCAGGGGAAGTAACGGGAAGTTTGTTTTAAACGCAGAACTCACTTCTCCAGGTAAGGAAATGGGTATCAAGAACTGTGCTGTATAAACCTCAGCTGTTCACATCTGCGCATTGCCCCGGGCAGATTTAATTCTTCAGATACAACAAGCCCATCCACTGTCTACATTTCCATCAAATGGCCTTCCACTGACAACCTCTGAACATCGTTATGCATCACCAATACAAAAACCTTTAATGTGGGGAAGAGTTTGCAAGTAACGGTTCAAGATAATTTACTGTCACCGCTTCCTCATTGCTTCTACCTATTAAAAAATCTAATGTAAGCAATTTCTTTCTTACTATTACAGCAATAAAGACACACACAGAGATGCAGACCCCATTTGGAACCAAGCATGTTATGATTCCAGTTCGTAACACAAACCAAAGAAAGTGCTTACAAAAGCTACGGGGATTCACAGAAGCAGTGGCCAGGCTCCCTGCACTGCGCAGGGGATGTCAGTGAACACAAGCTAAGGAATTATGGCACCAGCATAAAAAATACGTATGTAATTATTTTCTTTTTTAAATGCACTTCTCTCGTCTCCTTCCTCACGGAAGTTTCACGGCCTGCATATGGACATGAATACGTAAGGGACTCCTCACCCCACTCCACGCACAGCAGCTTGACAAACGTCTCAGATTAACACAAATGATAATGCACGTACACAGGGCTGTCTTCCAAAGACGCTGGCAATTCACAAACGCTTACACAGAGCGGGTCAAGTCGAAAGGTTTGTAGTATCAGTATTTAACTCATGTAAATCTGTTCATCGCTGCTGAGGAGCATGGGATGACTCCAAATGCTCCCTAATATACGCAGTACACATTTAGTGCAAATCACATCGATTCTCATTCCCATTTTTAATTACTGCGCAGTCTGCAAAGCACAAACGCACTAAGTCAGACTGCCTTTTCTTTAATCGGAACAATTAACATTAATCGCGCATTACTTCACAGGCACTGCTTTTCTACAAATTTATTACTAAAATAGCAAATTGAATCAAGTTTGAATAAGAGTAATAAGGTAACTAAAGTACGTAAGTTTATCCTTAAACATATTACCACCACTATTTCCCTAACCAGTCCATAAAGGGGTAATGCAAAGCTTCATTTATATTCATTATATGTTTAACGACCCCCAACAACAAAAGAAGTGTTTATATTATGTTTTTTCCAGGCATAATTTTTTGGTTGTGCTGTATAAAGCTTTAACTGCATAACTTGTCAAAACACTTTGTGAAACCATAACAGGAGGACAAGGATTCCACACCATTAAACAGACCTGGGTGGCAGGAAGGGAAGACACTGAATTTGTTTTTACTTGAGATTTTTAAAGGTTTAGAGGAGCCTGAATCCACGTCTCTGTGGGGTCCATCCCGAGTTTTTCACCTACTGGGAAATTAAGTGGCCAAACTTGTTTTGTTTTGTTCTAAGGTTTTTAACCCATGGCTTTAATTTCTATCCCAATAATTCATTCAGTTTCCTGAAACAGTCTCATTGCTTCCCCTAAACTTACATCCACATTCAATCACCCAAAATGCACCTCCACCACACAGCAGATGTGTCATCATTTCTGAAAAAAATACGAAATAAAATCATCCAGCATAAAATACTATGGAATAAGTCAGCGCTAGCAGATGGTGTTTATTTTGTCACTGCTTGTGTTAAAAATTACCACCTATCTCATCAGTTCCTTTAAGGTAGAAGTTTCATGTACCAAGTGGAAAAGCTATTTTTTATAAGCTGTCATACAACTCCTCAAAATACGAGCTCTTGTTTTCATGGCTCCCAGTTTTCTAGGACACGGTGCAATACACGAGAGATGGGTTTATATAAATCTGACGTGATCGAGTGTTTTGCTAGCAGCTCAGGCTTCCAACACAATCTGGTTTGTTTCTCAGGCAAATTTACAAATTCTGTAGCTCAAATACCGTTGTTTTCCAGATAAATTCTGTAACAAGTGCTATGTCTGCTCCTAGGAGAGGCACCTGGTGGAGCCACCAGCTTGGTTTCTGCTAGGACACAAATACAAGAGATTGATTTCCCCCTCAGAATCTCCTACGTTCTCATTATTTCACTCTATCACTCACTTTTGGCTACAAGGTTTGTATCCTCTGGCCGATGGTACCCTAACAAAACAGTGTGTTACATGAAGAGCAATTGTACAACCTGAACCTGGCTGCTTAAATAAGTGATTGTAAAATCCCACAGTAAAATGAGATTTTGCACATATATTTTTGACACCGTTTCCATTAAAATGGAAACCCAAAAAAAGTCACAGAAAAGCAAACCCTATAGCCCTGAGGAAGGCAAACCTGCATGGAAAGCAGCTAAGTGAACTACATTTCTCACTACTGAGATTTAAACAATTATTATAAACGCCATGCACAGGATCCATGCACAGTAATAAATACAGCTATAAGAAGAAACCCAGAGGGGTTTGTTTCTTATTTTTAATTCAGGATGCTTAAGTATTCGATAGATTTATTTTGGTGTGGGTTTCTGGGGTTTGTTTGTTTCAATCCATTAAGAACTCTCCTAGAAAAGGAGGCGTCAGGAAGGGTGAGATTTAGGCCTACTCCAAGTACTGGGTAGGAGGTATTTTCCTATAGGAGGCTTTCATCGTTTCTCCCTCCAGAGCCTGAACACAGATCTGACACAGGTCTGTGTTTGTGCAGCGCTGACCATTGCCAAACCACGGTCAGCACCTCACCTCCCGTCTCCCCAGCACCTCCTGCTCTGCACCAGTGGCATCTTCCTCCTCAGCAAAGCCAAGGCTGAATAACCCGAGAAACCTCACATCTTTAGAGCACAGTTATTGAGCACCGCCTCAGCCAGCCGAGGCTTTACACCAAGGTTGGAGATTCCCTACAAAACTAAAAAAACCCACTCAAAACCTCCCGGTTGTTCTGCACAGCCTCTAAGACACAAAACCTCAGTGTCACACGAAGTCACTGTCTGAAGGAGAAACTCAGATAAAAAAGCAACGTCAGCTCCGGGAAACACAGCTCCTCCACCCGCTGCAGACCCCTAGGAAAAATCCCACCCTTACTCAGGTCAATTAAATCTTGGGGGTCGAGAAGAATTAATAACGTGGTAAAGAGGGATCGCGTTTATTCACAGAACATAAACACCCAGGAGGAAAACCCAACAAAACCAGAAACCCCACAACACACAGGGAGCAGGACACAACACAACTACATTGACCACTGCACACCCAGCACGGGCTACGCTGGGCTCTACGGTCACAAGGAAAACAGTTTAAGATAAAATCCTTACGTATCAGAGAGTTCTTTGGCTCAGCCAGCTGCTGCCAGCTTGTCTGTCTGTCTGTCACTTTCTCAGAGAGGGGTGTGTGAAAATCTAAACGAAACAAAACAAACACATTTAGAGACGGCTCTCATCCTCTCTTCTCCCCTTCACCCTCGGTGCAATACAGACAACAGGAGGTTTCACCTCCTCCCACCCCAGGCATCCCTGAATAACAAACCCCACATTACTCATGATTACCTAGAGACTGAGAATCCTTTTATCTTGCTATCAATGACAAATAAAGAGGCACATTGAGCAACAAGAGTGCTGGTGAGATCTTGCTCTGGGGAGGTGCACACACTCCTGTGGGTACCATCAACCACAGAAGGACAGCGTACAGCAAACCAGCCATCATATGGGCATTGGAATTTAACCTGCGGCCCAGGAGGGTTTCCGTACCTGGACAGTAGGTATTTAAGGTAACACTAACTGATTTCCAGTGTAGCTATTACTACTACAGTCAAGTAGGTATCATCACATCCTTCTAAAGACAATTTTTTATTATCTAAAACCAGACTTTTCAGGCACATTTGGAAAACGAACACTTTCAGCTGTAATAAATCACGTCTCACACGATCACTGCAGCAGCACAAGGACTTTGACATTGACTCAACACAGCCAGGCTCGTCCTGCTGTGTCCTAACCAGACATGAACCAGTACAACCGCACTACTGCACGGATGGCACTTTATTTTTCTTTTTGGTCTCATAAAAATATTCACAGCTTTAGGATGACAGATTTTAATATGTAGCTTTGAACAGACTTGCTCTTTGGCTAAAAAGAAAGCAGGTTTCTTTTGATTGTACAACTAATTCAAATACATATAGATTTTGAAAACATTTGAAACATTTCTTACATTTTTAAAGCCTAAAATCAACTGAAAATTCTTCCTGAGTTTCCTAATAACAACAGGAGAGCTTTCAGACGTAGTAAACAACAAACATAGAACCTGCTTTTATTTATTCACATGAGTTTCCTTGCACAAAGCAGTAAGACAAGAAGCTCAGCTTCACTTTTGATGGTAAAGACTTTGGGTTTAAAACAAGTGAAGAAAAACAAGAGATATTCAGGAACGCTCACAGAGAGAATGCTGAGAACAAAGCGCAAGTGAAGCAAATACCCATGTAGTGTGGAGCACAATGACTGTCGGTGTAAAACCTCTGGTTTACATATTGAAAAAAATCATTGCAAACTCATTCATTTTGGTCTTACCAACAACTTTCCCAAAAAATGTAATACTAAAGGGTTGATGAGATTATTTTTGTATTTGTCACATTTTAAAAATAGGAGAAATGAAATATAAACAAACAGGAATAAATAAAAAAAGGAAGTAATGGAATTGTTTCACTAAGCTTCCCCCCCTTTCCCCTTTTTATGTGAAAATGGGAGCAGATTCTTCAGTACGGTGCAATTCCTGTATTACTCACTATTAAATTAAACCATTTTAGACACTTTAAACATTCTAGTTTGTTATAGCATGCCCTAGAATATGCAAAGTTTTGACATCTTGACTGTCTCTATTTCTGTTTTAATAGGAGTTTTGCTTTCATTTACCTTTCAAGAGGAAAAGCCAGAATTAACCCCTCACCTATTTCTGCATGACCATTTCACCCCTCACCCTTTGAGCCTGTTTATGTTCCTAAATCTGCCCTTTTCTCTCTACCTGTCTATGGCCACTGTGGGACATTTGGTCCTCACAACGGGTAGGGGTGAGGACACCCAAACCGTTCCGCACAGCAGCCGAGCCACCCCTCGTTTTTGTGGGAAACATGAAAATGAATGGCTAAAACTCACGTTTCCAAGCTCTGTTTCTCTAACAATTATAAAAAAGTTTGCTATCGATGCCCAAAGGAAAGAATAATTTGAGTGCCGAGACACTTCAGAAACGGTGTCATCTGCAGGGAAGTCTCCATGGCATCGCCTGCCTTCCGCACTCGCAGGGACTCAAACCTAATTGCGTTTGGGGTTATCTCCAGCAGCTACGCTAACACCAAACACCCTCACGAGGACCTTTGTTCTCACTAATCTACTTATGCGGCTTTTATTCAGATTTAGTACAGTCTTTTATAAAAATCATCTCAAGGGATAGTAATAGATTTTGCAATTAACAGACAGGAAAGAGCAGACTATGACCTACAATCTCTGGCCCTGCCAAAAATGCTGGAAAAGTCTTGTGTAAGTAAATCTTTAGATCATTCAGTTAATTTCAGTCCCTATCAAACACCACACCTTACATCTGGAAAAAGCAAAACCTCTGTGAATTCACCACGTTTCTCCTAAAACACAACCCCATGTCCACAGGTCCATCTGTGGCAAAAGTTACCAGCCATCATTATCTGCCCCATACAGCATTGCTCCTGCTTCTGTGAGTAAGGGAAGAAACCCAAGTCATTGGTCTTGATGGGACAGCATTGGTTTAATTTATCCACTCATGTCAGCAGAATGGAGCAGCAAGAGCTGTGAAATCAACATTACAGGGTTCATAAAACAACGGGAAGCAGGTTTTCCAGCACAAACACGCAACTCTAATAGCGCTAAATTATCATCACCACATGGTGGGTGCTGTCACCCTGCCCTTCCTCCAAAACCAACCACCAAAATGGGATTTCTTCTGCCCAAAGAGCACTGCATGGCTGGGACACGTGGACTAAACAGTGAAGAAAATGGAAATGCCAGCACATTTGTCATACTGACAGACTGGGAGGGTTTTTGATAATGTGAACATTCCACAGGCCCTACCACACACCATGTGCTCCTAACACAGTGTCTTATTGCTCACCTAAAATCAACCAAACCCCAAAAGTAAAAATAAACACTAAACCAAATACATCCAGTTGTGTACCCAGGGAGCTGATGATCGAGTGAAGAACAATGCCTTGCAAAACAAAAGAACCTCTTAAATTAATAACTTCAGCATCGGATTTCCTCATTATACCATTATATTCTTTGTGCTAAGAAGTATTGTTTGTTCTTAAAATGTTACAGCAAGTTAGTTAATTGATGAGCCTCAACCACCTTTAGACCTGCTTTTACTTACTGGTCTCTTCTCTTTCTACAGCAAGTATTACTACCAAAAACAACCAAATTACAGTTTAAGTAATTTAGTTTGTAAAATCTGACTTGTCATTTGTGTCTGTAAACAGTTTTCAAGAATTAAGAACTGACACAATTCACAAGACGACAAGCAGACAAACTTACTGTGTTATGTGTTGAGGAAAAAAGAACGAGATTGCAATCTGAAGTTTTACCACTTATCTCTGCAGCCTTTACAGTGAGATCACCTACAGCTCCGGAAGACAACTGTTCTCAGCACACTTGACAAAGAATTTAAGTGCAGCCTATAGCCAGTCAGATCTTTCATCACATTCCTAGCATAAGCAAAAGTACAAACTAGGGTAAACATATGCAGAAAATCCTTCAGAACAGCTCCAACTCCAGGAGTTTGTCTCAGATTTCCTACAATTTTTATCCAGCAGCCCTGGTTGGATTTTTCTTCTATCAGTTTCTCAAGTCTGGCTTCCAAGCAGTGTAAATTCTCAGTATTTACCAAGTCCTGGGACAAGCAGTCCATAACCTCCCTGAACGCTACATGAAGCAGATTTTTGGTTCATTTTGGTGTGCAGTTCCCATGTGGGGAAAAAGCAGCGACCAACCAATTCCTTGTTCACTTTCCCCGTGTCACTCACCACTGTGCAGGCTTCCCTGAACGCTACATGAAGCAGATTTTTGGTTCATTTTGGTGTGCAGTTCCCATGTGGGGAAAAAGCAGTGACCAACCATTCCTTGTTCACATTCCCCGTGTCACTCACCACCGTGCAGGCTCCAATCATTGCACCATGGTTGCTGGGGTTCTGGGGTTGGTTTTATTTGGGTTTGGTTTTAGAACACTGCAGCATACTATAGTAGTTCTACTATATCATTCTTTAAAGAGGAGAATGAGAACTCAATATATCATTCAAGATGTCCCGTACCTTTATATAACGGTAGTGATGACACATGTGTTTGGCACCCTGGGTAAGCCTTGGCGTACAGAAAACCATCACCTCAGCATGCATCTGTGTGAAACCACCAGCTTGTCCAATGCACAGAACAACAAAGCGCAGGAGGAGGCTGTGACACACAAAACCCAGCCAAATTCAGCTCTTTTATACGACACCGTAAATTCACCTCACACATCCCGGCAGCTGCTTCCCTCCACACACAACACAGACTGATAAATAAATACACGGACAGAGGGAACCCAGCCCCAGGGCTCTGGCTGCATCCCCCAAATCGAGCAGTTTGGAAAGAGCCAGAACAGCCCGGAGCAGACAGACAGAGACACAAAGAGCACGAGTGCAGGCTGTGTGCTGTCAGAGGGAGCACTGGACACAACGAGTAAAGGGAGTAAAGAAACATTTGGAGTAAATGAACGCAGACCACACTCCCTATGTCTACCAGGAGGATACTGACAACGTGGAAAGCACTGCAACGTATTCCAGCTAAGCTACAAACACCGAGTCATGTGATGAGTGACCCAGTTTCCTCTTCACTTTAAGCATATTTTTAGTTATCCCCTGTTGCTGATGTTTTCATTAAACGCTCAGGGATATGTCCCTGTTAATTCTGCTGCAGACCGAACGGATGCACAACGCCTTGCACAGAACACCCAGGCATTTCCCCAATGTTCTCTTTAAGTCATAACTGTAACAGGAGCTCAACTGATGAGCAAATAAGCATCATTTATTTACATCCATCTTAACTTTTCTTCTCAGGATTTCAATGCACATGTGAAGCAGAGGGAACACCAAGAAATGCATCAGTGTGGTCTGATGGCTGCAGTCAGCAAAGGAGAGCACCGTGCTCGCTGTGCTGTGCTGTACCTGCATTTATACAGCAGTGCTTTGAGAACCATCCCAGTATTTACACTGAAGTGGTGCAATTCGTTTTCCTAACCTTGTGGAATGGCACATAACATTTTATGTAGACAATTAAGGAGATTATACTGATTTGAATAAAAAAGACAACTCACCTAAGAAAAAAGCCGTCTAAGCACCTCCAGTCACGCAGAAGATGCATGAGAAGGGTTTCCCTTTTGGGGAATTATGAACTTTATCTGCAGTTAGTGGAAACTTCCAATTGTTCTCAAACTAGAAATGAGGTCCACTCTTGTAGGTTTTTGGGTTGAGATTTTTAGTATCAAAACGGACCATAAACCAAATTTATGTATGCATTCCAGAAGTTCAGAGCAATTAGTAGTTGAATTTTTTTGGTTTGCCCCTCTCTGCCACTGAATTAAGTTACAACATCAGATTTTGTGTAACGAACAAGAACAAAATATCACATAATTACCTGTCTTCAAACGAAGGCTCAATTACAGCAATGATCTTGATAATTATATTAGGACAGCCCAGGTTTCCCTAC
>NW_010171182.1:8068-37749 GCF_000695765.1 Mesitornis unicolor | reverse complement strand
CTCTATCTTTCGAATGTAAAGAGTTGTGTGTATGATGCCAGCTCTGTGTGTTCCTGACTACTCCTACTCCACTCTGTACTTCTGCAGCTCCACAGTCAGTTTGAAGCTGCAGTTTCCAAGCATTTTATCAGTTTATCAGTGCGTTCTGTCAGCAGCCATCAGGACAGGACTCAGCACTCACATCCCAGCTCCTGCTCTGTCCCCAGGTCACCAACCCTTGTTTGCACCTTGAGGAGCAGCAGTAGAAAAGGCCCGACCTGCTGGCTGAGCAGGCAGTCACCGAGCAGCAGCCGCCCCTTGGAGCCTGCTTCCTCCTTACCTCAAGTGCTGTTCTGAAAACACTGCTGGCACTCTGCTCCAAGAGCTGATTGAGCAAAAAGACCCAGCACAGGTTGTCAAGTTATCCTCAAATAGCCTCTAGTGGGTGGATAAAAGCCATTGAAACCATAGCAGATGACAGCGCTACAACAGCACTGTCGATTGCCCCCCAAAACGCTCCAGACAAAAGCCTGGCCGCAGTTACACACAGCACACGTCCCTATTTGTGTGCACAGGGAAAGATCACCACAAACTGAAGCATTTCATATAAACCCTGGCAATTAAGAACTTCACGGCATCTTGCTCTGTGTCAATGCTGTAGGTGGGATTGTTACAAGGGGGCTTGGGCAGCAATGCACTCAGGGACACGTTTTCTCTAATTGGAGCCAATTTAGTAATTGAAGCCTAAACATCCGGGCACACTGATACGTCCTGGTACATTCTGAAGGACTGCAGATGGACTAGGAGACACCGGTTGATAAGGGAAATTAAGGAATTAATAACTAAAGTTAGAAAACAACAGTAAGAGTGCCTCTTCAGATCCACCAGGGACCAGCACAGACCACCGAAAGACCCCTTGTACACAAGCGCAGTCGATTCAAGAATGATTCAGCAAATATTTAAATGCATTATAATTATATTTAAACTGCAACCAATCATCCTTAGAGACAAAATTCCTTAGTTCAGTTTTTGAGATCGTTTTATCATTTACAGATAAGCAAGTCAATTTTCAATGTCCTGTTTTTAATACTAAGCCAAAGTTTCCTTTTTCTGCTTTTCATTGTTCTAACAGTCTCTGTCCAACAAAGTTATTTAGAAAATATGATCGTGGACGTGGTCCAAATTCATTATCTTATCAGTGTGCGCATCAGAGCAATTTATAGGAAGAGGCAAGGTTGGTAAGATATCAGGAGACACAATTAAACCTCATTAACCCAGAAGAAAACCTATTCCCAGGTAGCTACTGGTAAGGGGCAAGACTGGAAAGATTACAGAGGCAGACCTAGGACAGATTAAATAAATAAGCAGTTACTCTTTCTGATAACAACACTTCAAAAGTTAATGGTGCTGGACAAACGGCTCTGCTGGATTTCTCACTGTAGCTGCAGCACAGAAATAGAACTGCAGTCAAATGGCTTTATGAGGGCATGGAAAAAACCCATCCCTGTGCCCCCAGTTCCTATTTTTAGGACATCTGTATCTGCTGTAGCAGATGAAGCAGTTCAGGAAAAAGGTGACCAGCAGTGCTCAGGAATAGCTCATCCAACACACAGAACCTATTTCTATTAAACTAAACATTTCAGGAATCTGTTTGTTTAATATTAAAACAATTTCCTCAGAGTAAATACTGTTATTTTCATAAGTGAGAAACTAAAGGTACACGTTACTCTGACTTGACACCCCTGTTCATCCCCTCAACAGACAGCTAAACCTGCCTAAAACCAGTGGTGGAACCTAGGAGGAGGACGAAGAAAGCCAACACGAGGCAGAGTACGGAGAAAGCAGCAAGGTCCAGCACAGCAAACGTCCTCCTCCGGGAGCCTGGGTAAGCACTGGAAAGGCAGATTAGGGCTGGGTATTCAGAACTAACACAGGAGCAAAGCGTTAGCTCCCAATGTGAACAAGACCTGTGACTGTCACTCCAGTGACGGAGCGACTGCATCTTTGCTAGCCACCTAAAATGAGATCTCATCTTCTTCCACTCAGGACTCACCGAGACCTCGGTGTTAACGTGAGACACCAAAGCAACCACTGCATGTTCTACATCTAACTCAGTATTGGTGTCCTAGAGCTGCCATCCTGGACGCCTACCGAAAAATGAAAAAGCAGCATTTTGTGACAGCTGCCAGCTGCAGCCCTTGTACCTCTCAATACCCCTCCATTAGAACATGTGTAATACCCCATAAAAGAAAAACTGGATTTACATCTTTGCTCTATCACATTACAAATGGAATAAAAGGTCTGAGATCAGCAAGATAACATCCAGTGAGAACAAATTCCAGGTTACAGGGTGAGGCACAGGAGATCCAGAGTTCAGGAAAGTCAATCAGTCTGATGTGCTGCAGGAAGAGATGAAGGTGTGAAAGCAAAGCCACAAACTGAACACACAGGAACACCACAAGGATGGCACTGGTGGATGTGTTAGCAAAAGTCTGTACATAACACACACAGCTTTGTCTGAAGAATGTGTATCAAATTTGAGGTTTAATGATGTAGATAGAAGATACAAGGGAAAATAACTAGAACATTAAGGTTTATAAAACAAGACTTGCAGAAGGGTCAGCTTAGTCTGGAGAAGGATCAGGAAAAAAAGTTGTATTAGTGATCCATCACTCAACATGCCTATTAACAGTAGGAGAAATAATGACTTAAATTTTAGAAAAACAAACTGATACTGAATACTCCAAAATATCTTCTAACCAGAAGGTTGTTAACAAATAAAGCAGATTAGCAAGAAATTTGTAGAGGCGGTCACTGAATGCTTCCAGGAATAAGTCAGGGAAATATCCAAAAGACTGCACATTGGATGGAGATCACTGGGAAAAACCAGACCTGTAACAACGGTACCACAGAAAAGCAGAGCAGCGTTCGGTGGGAGGCCTGGTCTCCCTGGCTCCAACGAGCCAACCCAAGGCAGAACGCTCCTCCTCGGGCAGCTATCCAAGAGCATCCACCACTCCACTGACTCTGTAAGGAAAGCAAGTGCTTTACTTGCAAAACTGCTTCATTAAGCACAAGCTCGACACAGAATTATGTGGATTAAACCAGCGCTTTGGACATTTTGTTCTTCTGATCCACAGAACAGAGTGTAGAAACAACCTTGCCAAAAAAAGGGTTCTTGCCTGACTGGGCAATATAAATCGATACAAGGAAAAATGTTAAATTCAGACATCACTAAGCACGAACAGCCCTGGCTGCGTTCAGGAGGAGCTGCTCAGCCACATTAATGACTCGCTATAAGGGGAACTCAAGGCCCGTGATCCAGCCCACATCTCCACTGCGCCAGAAAACTCCAAGAGCCACTTCCACCACTTTTCCACCCAATTCCGTGCTTTGCTCCTGGGTTCTGACTCGTCAGAAGGAAGTCACTCGTTCCACAGCCATTCAGACTCCATAACACATCACTGCTTTGCATAAAAAGCACCTTCTCCTTTAATGCTATCAATACTATCCAACAATCTCCGTGACGTTCACTCTTCCATAGATCTAGTGTTTAATTGCTTTAGCACATCCCTGACCTTACTATTTTGGGGAACAGAAATACAGCAAGGAAGGACAAACTGAGGTGATCAGGTAAATAAGTTTCCCAAATCATTAACACCGCGAGGAGCAAGGATTCAGCGCGTTCCTTCGGCTTCGCAGGATATAATTACATGTTTTGATTAGCAGAGATATTTTCCCAGCCTCAGGTAGCAACAAGGGTTCGAGTGTGTAACATGTATAAATGGGTGCTACTCTTACTAGTCAAAGGTGTTTCACTAATTGCATTTCTATCCTCTTAGCCAATTCTCATTGATATTGCTTCTCTGTAGTCCCTCTTCCTGTTTATTTCCTCACAGTGGCATTTCAGCTCTTCCAAATGACAGTGATCCTAAAATCCAGCAGTGTGGCGAGGGATCTCCCCACCGAGCGCCTGGTGGGGTAATGAAAGAGTAACACGATTTACAGAAGGCGCTACGGTTTGTGGTCGTTTCTGTACCCCTGTGGATTGTGTCCCATGTAGGATGGTATCATCCAGGATCAAAACCTTGCAAAAGTGGTGTTCTTTCCCCAGCTGATTCTTCCTAAGGAGTACAGGTATTTCTGGTTGCTGACACCAAAACAGAGGGGAACAAGCCTGTTCTGAGAGTGAAGCCCATTTCCAGCCCTGCAGTTTTCTGATAAAACTCCTCCAGGTTTTGCTACCAGAAATGAGATGAGGATCGACAACTGAAAATCTCATTTCCAGACAACTACCACAGCGTGGTTTGGACTGGAAGGGACCTTTAAAGATCACCTACTTCACCATGCCCCAATGAAAACCATTATGGAAAACACTTGAGGCTTTGGATGGGAACACGGGATAAATCTGTTAACCACAAGCTGCTGGAAGTGCCCAAGTCAGAGCCTGCTCATACAACTCAGACTGCAAACAGGAGAGTGACCCAGAGGGTTTGACAGTGATGCCGTCTGTGCATCGGTGTCTCCCGGAGTGTTTTTCTGAGCAATCTGGCACAGGAACGGCACAGACCAGACCACACCATCAGCGCTGCGCAGGAAATCAGTCCATTGCTGCTGCTTCCTACAGCACACGGCATTGCACGGGACACAAACACCACTACCACCAAAAACTGCCTCTCCAGGCTTCTCTGTTGTGCTTTGAACATGAGGCATCTTTATAATAATTAGTAACTCAAAAAAAATAATTAAGGGGAAAATCACATGGAAATTACTAACATATTCAGGCTGTGTTATTGCAGAAGAGTGCTAGTGTAGGGACTTGATTTGTAAGTGTGCACATGGACCAATATACTTATATCATAATTACTAACAACCGACAGGACTTTAAAAACCGTATTAAGAACTTAATGCAAAAGCTTCAACAGTAAACAGTGGGGTTTTTTTAAAAAGCCTAACCACGCTGCCAAAAATTACTGTAGGTGATTTACATTTCCCTTATAAATACTTTGAGAGATGATTTGCAGAATAAATATTACATACTCTGACAAGACCTGGTGACAAGTTATGCTCATTCAGAACCTCACAAAAACTGGCACTCCAAAGTACCCAAGCACTGGTGAGAAGACTTCTAGCAAATATAGTGCCAATGATCTTACAAAAAGGTAGAGGACAATTAAAACAGGTACAGCACACAGAAAACTGAGCCACGCAGCACTGCACCAGAGCTGCACACAAAGCTTATTGCAAAACGCGGGTGTTAAACAACAGTGAGCAAAATCTGTAAAATATGATCTGAAAACTTATCACGTGGCTGCCATGACAGAAGAAGTTGGATTTTTTTAATTATTATTTTTTACTTCCACTTCTTTGCATGAGTTACACGACGTGTCTGCAGATCTATCTGGCTGGATGGAAAAATGCAACTGCTGTAACGGTATTTGTGGTGAGAGGCTTCTTTTCCTTTGCGTCACTCCAGAGGCTGCAGACAGCTTTGCCTTTGTTTTAACATTTTAAGTCTGAAGGATGGGAGCAATAAGGCCAGGAACTCAAAGCTATTTTATGCAGGTTCATTTCAGGAGCCATCAGAGCTGTTCAGTGGCCAACGGACAAAACCCCTTCTCTCCTACGGCCTCGCTCAAGGGTTTAAGCACGAGCAGGCTCATTTCAGGGAGCAGGGATACCCACACGCAGAGATAAGTGCACATTTAAGTGTTTTAATCGCTAGGGGGTTAAATGCTTATGTTCTGTACATGGCGAAAACGAAAATAAATACATTTTTCTGGGTTTTATTTCTTTTAAGTTATTCTACTATATATGAGAGCTTTTAGTGAGTACAAACAAAAGCGCTGTGGATAGCACTGTATTTTCATGTATGCAAAGAATGTTTGAACTTAAATTTTCAGGGTTTTAATTGTATATACAGCAAATGAAGTCAGCTGCCAGAACAGAAACATTGATATACTCATGCTGTGTGTTATGAACTTTAATTATTGGAACTCCTTTTCAGTCTTGACAACTTATACATTAATTTGTTCTGGTTTACTTGGGATTCTTTAATGCTATTTCTGTTAAAAACAGAGCAAAGTTACTCACTGCATGTTTATTTCAGATTATTAGAAATGTAAAGCACAACAAGAGCCAGGAACTGTAAGGCAGAGGAAAAAAAAAACCCTTTAAAAAGAGGAGGGAGGGAGGGAAAAGGAGCAAAGTTGTGCTAAAACTGGATGAATTATTAAATACCGCTTTTGCTTTATCATCAAAAATGCAATGCATTGCAATTAAAGTAAAATGATATTTTTTAGGAAGTTAAGGAATATTTCATTATCGCAGACATATTCACACCAAGAATAACAAAAGTCCAGTCTACAGCTTTCAGTGAAATACCTGAGAGAAATACAACAGAGAAAGGAGCTCATCTCCACACCGAGAGGACAGCGCGTCCCGGAGGGGCAGAAAGCAATATCTGCTTCACAGAGTGAGAGGCAGCGGGGAAGAGGAAATTAAAGACCTGTCGGCTTAACGCTGATACCAAGTGACGTGCAACCCATTGCTAAACATGAATTGGTGAAGATAAGGAATGGAGATAAAAACAGTTAACACAGATTTGCTACAAGTGACTGCAGAACCAATCCACATTTGTTTCTATGGATAAGGGGACGTGGCACTAAGGGGTTTCACCACAGGGTGATGTGTTTCACAGTGACTTAATGTTCACCATGACGAGAGAAGGAAAAGCTGCCTGGCCCATGGCAGGACTGACCAGGCACTCCTGCGGGATACCATGGAGTGTTCCTGTCCTAAGACTGCAAACCTCAAAGCTGGTTATCCCAAGAGACTGTGGTATCGGGACTTTATTGTGTGGTTTTGAAACTTCGACAGTAAGACTGTCAGAAATCACCCAGCACGTCACCATCTGACCCAACTCAGCGAGAGGGAATAAAACCCAGGTGTACATTGCAATCATGCGCACCACAAACATACACCACATTTTACAATACTCTATTATATTATGACAGAAATATTGTTTATAACAGTTCTCACAGCAGAGACTTTCCGGTGAAAAGAAGTAAAGTGCTTCAGAAGAACACGAAGAAAACCAAGACTTTCTTGAGCAGTCACAGACCTCTGCATCTCTCAAACTTATCTTGAGGTGACAGGGAAACAGGTGACACATCACAAGTTCTAAACGATTCCCAAATGAAATACAGCACCCATCCATACAGAAACGTGTCAGACCCCGTTCACATTCAGCACTGTGTAATCAACACTGCCCGATCCCAGCACACACACAGCAGTACTTGGTTACTCCCATTTTCCCCTCCAGTGGCCCGATCTGGGGCGCTGGTTCAGAGCCCCAGCCAGGACACCTCTCACGCGGATGGGAAGTGCCTTCCTCCCACCTGCAGGTCAGCACAGACCCTGCTACCAAACATCCCAGCTACTGCTTGGTTCATTCACCAACTGAAATTCTCAAGTAGAACATAAAGACACCACTACTTCGACCCAAGCACCCTTCTGACGGACTTCCAGGCTCCTACTGTTCACCGAGCTATTCAGAAACAAGACAAAATGTGAATTTCTAGGTTAGCACAACATGCCTTTGGGTAGCATTATATAGCCTAGGAAGTGAATTAATCATCATAACACATGGCCTGTCATGTAGATGTTGCTTGAACAAAATGAACTCTGTATTTAAAAATAAGGAAAAAAAAAAGAGCACTACTTAAGTATATATGCAATGAAATCACTATCACAGCTTTAAGAGCCCTCAAATTGCAAATACGTGCTAAATTAGCTTATAAGCCATTTTGGTTTTCCTACCATGAAAATAATTGCCAGCTTTTGTCATGAATTACACTGTATTTTTAGGACTTTTGTCAGAGGAAATGTAATTCACCAACACTTATGTACTATTGGGCATGCCTACAGTAAAACAAGAAACTCCTCAAAATCCCCAGAACAATGAAACAACAAACCACCCCAAACCTCTAACTCCTTCCTGCCCAATACACACAGCGACTATCTCTGGTGTTCTTCTCCGAAAAGTGAAGGGCCTCAAGCTTATTCTCTCCTTTTCAAAGATAAAGCATTGAGGAGAGAAACACTAACCCACTTCCACACACCTTCATTTCGTAGCAATGTCATACTGCTGCTAGCAGCTATTCATTCACACAGCACACAGTGCAGAGGAACAAGTATTTCCCGTTATTAATTCAGTGTCACACGTGGCTCGTTGCGTAGCTCTTGATGAGAGCGTTTAATTGAAATCACCACCGCCTTTTCCCCTGCGTTCCCGTCAGTAACCACAGCCCCTCATCACACACGGGGAAACCGCCCGACAGCTCCCTCCGGAGCCAGCGCCACGGCCGCTCTTACGAGGACGGGCGACCCGTGTCCCGCCCTGCCGGGGCCCGGCGCGGGGACGCGGTGTGCCGCGCTGGTAGCGTGGGGTGCCGTGGGGTACCGTGGTGCGCCGTGGGGTGCTGTGCTGGTAGCGCTCTGTGCCGGGGGGTGCCGTGCTGGACCCCTCCTGGCAGCCCAGCCCCCCGAGGTTACCCCTTGTCCCCCGACAGCTCAGCTGGGCCAGCCCTGCAGCAGCTGCTCCCCTTGGGCTCTGCTGGGGCCAAGGCTCAGCTACAAACGCTTATGTTTAAATTGGGCACCAACACTTTAGTACCAAAGCTCCTCATTCATAACCAGAGTATTAACCTAATTAATATTTAAATTAGATAGTGTAGTTTCCAGCAAGAGTTCAGAAAAACTGAATTTTGATATGGTCACAGGCAGATGTTAGCAAACCCAATGCATCTGCAAAACCTTCCACCAGCCTGTTGTCAATGCTCATCAGCACTGCTCCATTTATTATTCCTTATTTCTCATTAGGTTATCAGATGTTGAACAAAACCAAAGCCAAGCAATCCTCTCACTTTCACATTTTAAACATTTATTGAGATGCAAAGTTGTGAAATAATAAAAAATAAAAGCAGCATTTATTTTCAGTTGTCTTTGGTCACAGCTTGCTGAAGCAGACGCGAATTAGGGTGCCTGGGTTGGAGCAGCATTTGCTACCCCAGGCAAAGCAGGAGCCAAGTGCTTGCTGGTCACTTCCCTCCTCACAGCAAGCACCAGAGCAGGAACCTGCTGTAAGGACGCACGACCACAGCTGTGTGTCTGGAGAAATACTACAGGTATACTACAGGTAGCTTCTGTCTTCCACATGTAATTACAACACCATCAGGAAAAGAACTAACGGAGAGAAAGGAACAGATGGGAAGAGAAACCAGTGGAGGTAATGCTGCATCCTTAACGGAACGTTCATCTACTGAGCTGACAATCACATTTTATTTCCCTAGCGTTTTCAAAAAAATAAATTTAAATTGAGCAGTCTTAAACCCCAGTGCAGGATAAATATAAACTAGACAGGGTAAACACAAATAGAGGCTCTTTAGTGATGGACAAATGGGTGTAACTTCACTAAAGGGGCTTGTCCTCTACAAAACATCGATTTTCAGCAGTGAACTCTGACACTTCCAGTATCTTTAATATAAATAGAGTCTGAAAAAGGCAGAGACACACATGGATTTAGAATATGGAAGATCAGCTAAGGCCTAATTCTTCAGTTTTGACATCTGAGTGGATGTAGTCTCTCACATTTCAGCACACTAATGCTGGTTGTGTCAGAGATGGAATTTTAATGACATTTACCTACATAAACCAAGTGCAAAGAGATGATCCTATTTGCATTCTGTGAAGAGTACACAAATACATAACAAGCACACACAAAACTGGGATGAAGCAATGCAAGTGACAATATCCATAACCTACGTGTAAAGAAAAGACCCTGAAATAATTCAATAATCAGGTGAAGAACAACTTCATGAACAAAGGTTTGTACCTGAAAAGATTCCTGCTATTATTGCAGCAGAAGAGTTTGAAGTATCTCGCTGTTTTACACAGCATTCCCAGTTGTGTGTATTCTGCCTTATACCTGACGAACAGTTCAGTGTGGACAACCTCCTGGCTCCTTGCTGCACCACTCCACTCCACTTTAGAAGCCTTTGGAAGCCTCTATTGACCCCATCCAAATTCCTGATGAACTCCTGAGACACAGCAATGCTATCATCTGCAAACCCCAGTCCACAGCACAATCACCAGGTCACCGTTCCCATATACCCCATAACTAGTTTCTAATATGCAGAGAATGCAGTAAAGCTGCTGCTGGAGCTGTGTGCTGGGGAAGATTTGAGGTGGTTGGGAAACCCAACCATCGCAGCACATCACTGCCAACAGATCCCACAGCAGCTGCAGGATTGGCCTCACAAATTTGTCTCCGATGGCAGCGTGGAACATCTCCAAAAAGTGCCTGCAGATTGCCAGCTCCACGCTCCCGTTGAAGGCGCCGGCTGATCCGAGCCCCACAGCCTGTGGGGTCCACACTGCGCACCCATGAAACCACTGGAATTCAGTTCTTCTTCAGACTGGGGTGTTTGGGGCAGAGAAATGCCATGGAAATGTCCATTTTCCAGAAAACTGAAAAACACCCCAACTTTCACTCAGTTTTGGAAGAAGATGAGGTTCAAGGAGCGAACCACAGACTTTGGTTACTCAGCGAACGCTGTGTGCCGTATGAGCTCCGTTGTGTGCAAACTCCAATTACAAACAGCATTTGCAGACACTCTTTATCAAGCCTGGTGAGCTAAACGTGGCCTACTTTTGTTAATGTAAATACGGACACGACTGATTACATCTACCCAGAAAAACAAAAAGAAAGGCAGCGCAATGAAGCCGCGATAAGCGAAGGAGTGTTTATCTTCTCAAGCTGCTGTTTTATCAATACAAAAGCACAGAAATAGAGGTTTTCATGCATACCAGGATATAATAAAGTGAGAAATACAGAATATCTAGGTAATCTTTCGCTTAATTTCATCAGCTCAAAATAATCTTGTGTAGCCACTCTTCACCAGTAATATCTCATTTTAATGGAGTCTTTCAGTAAAGCACACGAGGAAGCTGTTTAGAGGTTTTTGGTACAGAATCACTACTGCACATCTGCAGGTGTAAGCAAGGTTTACAACACCGTGTTTCAGTGCAGTGTCAGTAACTACACAGTGTTACATTCTGAAACACGGTAATTACCATTTTAAGAAAAGATTTGGTTCTTGTAAATCATTCCTTAATTAAGACTGTGAAAATAAACATGCTAATAGGGTCTAGAGATACTTATAGGCTTACATATGGACTGTGGAAGTGTGTCAAGACAGAATCCTCCCGAAAAGCCAATCCTGGTCCCTCGATGCCTCGCCTGTCCCACAGACCACAGCGGATGCACTGACCCCATCTGCGTGACGAGTCTGACATCCACTGTCACACTGGGTTCACAGGCACTTGTCTTTGCTAAGGTTTATTCCACCGGTGCTGAAGAAGGATAACTTGGTTTTTGAAGAAGACTGAAGGCGAAAGAAATGAAACAGTGCAGGCTTGCATCTGAAGTTTAATTATGTATCCAAAACATCTTTCTTGACAAAATCAAATATGCTGTAGGTTAAGGCAGATCTACTTTCCAATGAAATAAATCAGTTCCATGTTTATTTCATTGTTTTATGATGAAGAAATCTGCCTTCTACAATAGAGTTTCTAACTTTTGACTCGTTGGATGTGCACACACAACCCTCAAGAAAGATGGGTGAAAGATGTAAGAATAAGGAGCTATGACTGAAAACATCAATCCCTATCCAATTCTGCAAATACTTATATTTTTTAATTAATCCCTAGCCTGTAGTTTCTCCATCGGCACAAACCCCGACAAACCACCTGAATTCAGCATTCCATAGAATTTTGTCAGGATGCATTTTGATTCCCCCCTGTATTAGGCATTCTATAGAACACAGCCTCTCAATCTGCTCCAGGCCACCAAAACTCCCAAGGAACTTTTCCACCATCTTCCACCGTCCACATCCAAAGCCTCCATCTCCCCCTGTTTAACTACCCCTTGCACTGCACAAGCAGAAGCGTTTTCTCCACGTTCGGGGCATCCATTGTGCAAATCCACCGGCTCCTGCCAGCCTTGCTCCATTAGCATGACAGGCAGTGCTCTCACTAACAACTGCTTTTTACTGCCTCTGACAAATGCGCTGGGAGCCGCGGCTGATGGCTGTGTAGTAATCAAGACTGATGGATAGGGACACCGGCGCTGCCGAAAGTGCCCCCTGTTTTAATGCGAGCGATTTGTCAAGGGCGCCGCTATCGCGCTGCTGTCAGGCGGGGCCGGCACAGCGCTCCGTCATCTTCCCGCGGCCAAGGTCACCGCAGGACGGGAGCGCTCTCCCCAGAACGCTCCTCTGCGCTGCTCCGTGCACAGCCCCTTACAGCGTCTCCTTTAGTCTAAGCACCATTGAAAGTTCGTGCAAAACGTCCTTGTTGACAAACACTACATGCAAATATACAAATAAAAGCACACTGAAGCACAAGCTCACAGCCAGCTCACATCCATTCTGCGCTCCTCTCTAATGGAAAATAACGCTGATACACTGAAGCAGCAGCTGAAAGCTTCATGCTTTGCCGTACCGCATTTCAGACGCTCCTACTGAAGTCACAGCATCTACATCACCTGTCCTCCAGGAACTAAAGAGCAAAGCCAAAGCTATAAACCACCACCTAATTACCTCCAACAACACTAATTGGTATTATTTTGTGCTGCCGTGTGTTATTTAACAAATTTAAGTACAGTACACCATTGAAATTGTAATTTTTTTTTGGAGTATTACTGATCCATGATGGATTACAAACAAATCTCCAATGCAAGCACTGGCCATTTCCACACCCACCCATTCCAACAAACGTAATTCACCAGTTTCCGAAATGCAGACTTGCCCTACATCCCTACTTGTCAGGTTCCCACAGGACAGACTTAATTTCAGAATTATTTAACAATCCAAGGACCTCATCACTGTAAGAAACCATCATTTAAGGTAAAAAGCCGTAAGATACATCGGCAGAAAGTAGCTGTAATAACAGAAAATGAGATAAATCAAACCTCACTGATCTTCTGCCTATAAAAATCTGAAAGGTGGAGGCAGCCCTTCACAAAATCACTCTCACAGCTACGTATTTGAAAATCTTCAAGCTAGAATGTCAAAGATTTACTTTCTGAAGACAAAAGTAAGCACAAACCAAAACTAATACTACTGAATTGTAACTTTGTATGAATAGTTGTGCTATAACTTCTACCTCAGTTCTGTCTGAATTTTAGAAGGAACTAGAAAGTTATTCAACAGACAATGAAGAGTTATTAGGCATGCTAAATAATGGTAAAATTATAATTACACTGGAGGTTTGTCTCAGTAAATGAGATGCGGAGGGGTCTTTATTATCCACCTATGTGCAAGTGGAATTTAATTAGTTATCACCTGTAAATGCTAATAGCAGAGCCGCCAATCAACCTACACCATAGCTGAGGAAACTCTCCAAAATATCAGAGGTGAAGGCTGAAGAGCTCCTTGGTTAGAAAATGGTTAACTCGGCAGCACCATGGAGAGAAGGAATCCTCAGAGTCTGAGGAAAGGTGTTTTAATCTCCTTACGCCTACCTTCGTAATTACAACAGACTCATCAGCCTCTAGATGAATACCACATATCATAATTTCCCTGCATATTTTTTCCAAAGCAGAAACCTAACAAGACATAAATGCTACAGACTAATTTAGGCTGTTTGCAGTTCCCATCTCATCTGGAACTGAAATAAAACAAGTATAGTTTAGCTAAAAATAACAAGACAGAGTTTTGCTGATTTATTTACTGTAATCCTTGCTCAAGCCAGGTAAGTAACACGTTTATCCTTTTTAAATGAAGTTAAATTTAGAGTACGGTTAGACTAAGGTCTTAAAATAATAAAAAGTAATGCAAATAACTGGAGAAGCTGGCATGCCTCTAATCTACCTGAATGTCTGCTTTCATTAAAACATCTTTAAATACTGAAAAGTAAATGAAAAACCCCCATGAATCCAACTCCAAACCAAAAAAATCCACAAGAAAAATAAAAAAGTGAAAAGATGACCCAGCCAAAAATTAATTTCACTTACACTAATACAAAAAAAACCCCAAAACAACCAAACCCAGACCCCAAACAAGCCAGAGGATGACATTCAGTTGAACAACATCAATCTCATATGAAGCACAGCAATCATAATCAGGAAAATCCTGACCCACCAGCGAACGTGGAGCTGTGCCAGAATCACATTTCTTGGCAAGGCTTTGTGCCCACTAATTAGAGACGGAGCCGTTAGGGAAAGCTGCTCCGTGTCCTCAGGAACCGCTCCAGCGCTGTCCAAACCCTCCTCCTCTCACAAGTGGGACTGTTTTACACGCGCTGGCACCGAGCGGGCCACGGCAGCAGCATCCACTGCGCATCAGGAGGCTGACACCTGAACCGGGGTAAGGGGGGTGTACCTACACACGCACAGCGCCTGCTTGCTGCTCCCCAGAACAACAAGGCGCTTCCGACTGTGGCACAGGGCGTGCAGTGCTGCCAATGCTGCTTCCACAGCGGCGATGCTGCTGCATGGCTCTGAGATGAAGATCACTGGCAAATGCACGAGTCTGTCTCGTGAACACAGCTATTTTTGTTGGCACATACGGAAAAGCAAAGCAGTGAATATCCACGTACCTATTTGACACCAAAGACAAGTTTCTTGTTTAATCCCAAATCTTGCAAACCTGTTTGCTTCACCGTCTCCCTCGCAGCATCAGCACGGCACTGCAGGGAGCAGAGGTGCAACAGCCGCTTGGGGAGCGGTCTCAGCCATGACTGGCTCCAGGGTGGCTCTGCGTTCCCGCTTCACACGCTCAAGAAGGAATTCCCTTCTTGTCCCAGTTTGAGTTTAACAGAACCCATTCTCCACTTGGTGGTTTTGAAGTTAAATGTCCTCTAAGCAGCTGTACTTCCTGAAACAAACACCGTGTTTTTCCAGACAGTGTTCATTTCTACAAGCAACAGTGCTTGTTCAGTTACTGTTCAGTAAGGTATGAACATACGGCTCTTGCTTACACGTGTGCCTATGCACACCAGGGCCACTGCTGCACCACGGGTGCTGTACTGGGGTGTCGTGAGTGAGGTGTTGTATCCGCGGGGAGGAGCGGGCAGGACAGACAGCCCAAACCTGACCAACTCCATCCCTCATACACCATACCCGGTGTAGAGCTGGGGGATCACAAGGGTCAAGCTCTCTTTTCCTCTTCACTGCTTCTGCCAGGGCCAATGTGCGATTAACCCTGATGGTTCGTCTGCCTCCGGTCCTGTCCCGCGTGCTCCTGGATCCAGTTCCTGCATCAGCTCCCACTGACACCATCATCTGTCTTTGACAAAATATCCAGGAAGTTTAACACAAAGCAATTTAAATGCTGATTTCTTTGCCAAAAGCATATTTTACACAATTGCTAAAAGACAATACACAGCTTTGCTGAAACAGCTACCACGGCTGAAGGGCTAAATTTGACCTGAAACAACAGGTTGAAATAATTTGAGTACAACCATTTCATAACATTATTCTTTCAAAAAACCCAACCAAACAACAAAACACCCTTAAACACATTAGCACAGCCGGTGTCTCACTGTCCGTCCTGCAGTGTGCTCTCCACTGCCTGCTCTGCTTGACAGGGCCGTACAAGAGAGGGGACACAAAAAATAAAGCAGAGGGAATATCCGAGCATCACAAACCAACCGCTGCTGCCCGCACTCTGAGATGAGTTTTGGGAGCCTCTGAACACCCATAGCATGCTGAGATCCCGCCTTGCTCCCCTCCTGCCCCCATTGATTTTTAGCTATTATCCTGTACTAATCAACCAGACTAATAACTTTCCTATTCAGACATAATTCATTATCCTTATTTACCCAAGCTGGCAAAACTTAGAAAGATTATTCCTTCCAGCCTTTTTAATTACCAGCATTCTACTTGCTTTAAAATACCATGGCCTCCCTTGAGTATTCAGCGGAGCTGAAGATCACCATGGCAATAAGAAAACGGTGCCAATGTTATCTTGGCACTGCCTGTCTACAGATCTCGGGAGACTTCACACCGGAGAAAATTGAGCTCACGTAAAAGCAGGAACTCTCTCTAATGATTGTAATGTAACTTATTTTTGCTAATTTGATGTTAAAGAAGTTAAAAGAAACAACCTTAGAAGCATACACTTTTCTAAACAGACACACACAACTGCTAATGAGTTTACTATTTCAAGGTGAAATCCGCTTTACTTACACTAAAAAAGCAAGGGCTGCAGTTAGCAGCCAGACACACGTGAAAGTGTTGCCCAAGCATTGGAAGAAAGAAGAAAAACACCCATGAAAATAAAGTCTGAGGAAAAAAAATTCCAGAGCTCTCAGATGCCTTTAGAGCTCAGATTCAGGCAATGCAGCTTTTCTCCATGAGCACAACGCGTGCAGTTCTGCTGCCCAGCACAACGGTGCCCACCTTTGGGGTTTGTTCACTATTTCCTTCCCCCCTGCCCTATACTGTGTCAAGGAGACAAGGGATACTTCTTATCAGGATCATACCAGCAATCTAACACAAAACCATCACGCAAAATCTAGAGCAATACAAATGAACAGGAAGCACAGGGCAGTGTCTGCAGTGCTGAACGTCTACACCAGTCCCGCTGTAAGGAGCCCACACTGCTCGGGAGCAGCTCCCGAAGGGCAGGGACCACAGGGACAACACGGAGCAGGGGAAGCCCACTGCAGGGTCACGATATAACCACAGAGCACCTTCCCTTCAAACCACTGCAGTGCCAGGACCACTGCGGGTAGGAGACCGACTACTGATACACTAACTTATTTTGTAGTGTATTTAATAATGGAGTTATAGATGGACAGGGTATTTTCCACCCTCAAAATGTATGCGTTTCAATGAAACATCCCCCGAAGATCTCTCTTGAACTTTCCAGGATGGACTCTCCACCGGATCAATCTGAACCTGCAGTTCTGCAGTGTAAAGCAATGCAGGATGGGGGGAAGGACCCCTCCAAACTGCTGTGCCTCCTAGCATTGGTTTAGCAGAGGTCTTCTGGCAAACAACAGAAATCTCTGCTGGATTGCAGTCAGAACAAAGCTAATCCTGAGTCAATCAGCTCTGAGGCTTTCCCCCATGTGATACACCAGTACCAGAAAATTGGGAGAAATAATTAATTTACAGTTGTTTTTAGGTATTAACCTCAACCTTTCAGCTTACTTGCCTTCCCATAGCAAGGCCCCATCTTGCCCTCCTAAGAACTCAGAAATCAGTTCTTCTAAGGAAGCTATTTCAGATAAAAGACAAAACCTGTGATGCAAACAAGAACACATCCTACTCAGCTAGCATTTCCTACGCAGACGAGATCATTCAACCAAGTACACACAAAAGGGCACAATCTAGCTCTTTAAATATAAATGGATACTGCAGGTTATGGTTCTGTGTGCAGCATCCATGCTTTTTAGTTCCCAGTTCTTCATTCAAACCCACACAACTGAAACCATGTTTGGAGATACTTTTTGCCACTGAAATAAAGAACTGTTTAGTAACAGAAGGCTACAAAAAAATGTTAGTTTTAGGAAGCTCTTCCTAGCAGTCAAAGTTCATTTTAGTTTAAAAGGACAAGATTACTTTTTTAGACTTCAGTCTTCCTTTTGAGCCAAATTCAAGTAAAACACAACTGTCGAGGCCAGAGAGGATCACATTTCAATCCAAAAGAACAATTAAAAGTAGGATCCACGGCGTTCAGCAGTCAGATGTGCTATTTTACATTGCAGGAACCAGACCACAGCCTCTCCTAATCTCGAGCCCGGTTTGATAGCTGACCACTGGACTGTCATTAAAGTTACTTCATTCATGGCCATGCAGCTCCCCACCTCTGTTCAGCTGCTTCCACCTTCCCAGAGCATCTCCCTTAAGCACTGCGTTTCTGTTTTACAGACCAAAATGAAAACACCGCATGCTTTATTAGGTTCAGCTCTCCTATAATTACATTTGGGCTAACAGATCAGCGTTGTTCTCAGTGTAAAATGCAGCTCTTTGGCACAGATGTTTTGTCTGCTTGTTGTTTTCTGCTCTGCCTTGCTGGCATGTGTCAAGTGCTCAAACACCACGATCCTGATGGCAGATTCCTATTAGTACTTCACACACGAGGTCAGCTTTCCAATGCAAAAACAAACTGAGAAAATTTAATTGTTTCAAAGCTTTTTTAAAAATTGTTTTAAGTTTAATCGCAATGTATTTAAATGAAGATAAAATTCACATCTGAAAAGAACGAAACCTCAAAAACAAATTCGTGCCAGCACTTTCCAGTTTATAGCACGCTCTAAAACAGCGGCTTAGAAGCGTGTAAACAAAAATGCAGTGGTGTAGGTTTCAAACAAACTGCTGTAATAATCGGCTTCCTGTAAAAAGGCCTTCACTTGCTGTATTCCTACCAAGCTGCAGCACCACAAAACATGGCCCAGGATGAAATAAGGGTTTCCCATTAACACTTGGTTGAACTACAGGAAGTGACCAAGCTGCACTGTGCTCATCTGTGGCATATCAGTAGCCTTTGTTTCAATTTTGTCATTAATTTTTATTTTCCACCCCGGTGTTGCCAAGCTTTGCTCGCTGACTTCCACTGACTGCACATTGCCCCCTCCCTGGATGCGCTCACAGCCAGGCTGGACGGGGCTCTGAGCAACCTGGTCCGGTTGGGGGTGTCCCTGCTCGCTGCAGGGGTCAGAGCGGACAAGCTCTGGAGGTCCCTTCCAACCCAAACCATTCTAATCTCATTCGGAGATTTAGTGGAACCAAGTTGTTTTCTAGAGTAAGCATGTTTCTGTGAGAAGCCTCTAATCTCAAATTGCTCATAAGCAAGAAGAAAACCCTTAAAACATTGATACTGCATCTTTGTGTAAGGAGGTTATGATCAGATTAGTAACTCAATGATCGTACCTTCCCACGCATTTGTTCAGCACTTAACACAGCTAGACTGTGGCCTACTGAGACAGACTCTACCCAAAGTAAAACAAGGTGTTTCCAGCAGAGAAAACAGTTTGCTGACAAATGAGTTAATGTGGTTCCAGCCAGAACACTGACCTACTTGTATAACCTACTGTAAGGTATTTACACGTCACTGCTTGTAAAAGAGAGGACAACCCATCTACTCCACAATGAAGAAACTGGGTTACTGCTTCCTGATATTCCTATATTTTATTCGAGCAGCTCATCTAGGTGCAATTCTTACAGCACATGAACTCGGGCTCTCTCTTTCCACAGGAAGGATGAGCGGCTGTGACCATTCTGGGAAGTAACGGATGCAGAAGGACCAAGGCCACCCAGCCCCTTTTCTCCAAGGCCCAGTACCACCAGAGACAAAAGAGCTGGAATTGCCTGTCCACGTGTGAGCAAGCACGCGTGTGCAACAACTGCAAATCCCCACTCGGTAACTGGGGAACACTGCACAGATCAATTAATTAATATTTATAGAGCACTCAATCTCAAGTGCTCCTGTAAAGATCTCTCTTTCACTTCCTTGGGTTCTATTATCAAACATGCAGGAGGCACAAATAAATACAGGTAGGACAAAGAGTTGCTCAAATTACCATTAATTATGGCTTTTTAAGAAAAAGTAGTCCACTTCTCTTCTATCAGGTCCTTCTCCAGCTCTTACTGCTCACACACGAGATCCCAGCTACTCATAACAGAGTGAACTGCTGTATTTATAGGCAACACCATGGTAGAATCAAACAAACACTGAAGAAAACAAAAAAAAAACCCTGTTATGAAGACTGCAACACTTGCAAGTCTATTCTGATTGCTTAAATAAATAATGGTAAAGTAACTGCCTTGAATAATCCCTTTTGTCTTTACTTAAAAAAGTATTAGCTAGAAACATGTCATGAATCAAACCACTCCCAGCTCAGTCTGGTAGGCACAACAGTACATCAGATATTGTTTATCTCAGCAGTTACACTGAGAAGTTCCTCTCCACTTATCCTGTGATATCTGTTTGAAATCTTCCCCTTTTTGATCCTGTTCCGAAATCAGAAGCAAGTTGCCTCCAGCATTTGGAATTCAGCTGTCAGATAAATCTCCATGAGACACTTAAAAAATTATACCTGGTGCTGAAGTTACACAGCCTCCCACCACCGGTGCAGACAAAACCTTTACACAGGACTTTTTCTACTACCCCCCATCTAATAACCATTAATGCTTCACACTCCTTTCTCCTGTGAACATGTGTGAAATCATTCCTGTAATGATATGTACCATCACTGGAGGTACGTTGTACAGATCAAAATCAGCAACTGCTATTCCACGTACAAAAGTTTCACTCTTACATTAACACCACTTGTTTTCCTTTGCTTTTCATTGTGGCTTATACTTTTCACACTGTACATTTATGAGGAAATGAATTAGGTGCTGTCACATTTTTGGAAACCAGAATACTAGGGTACTAATGCGATTAAATAATTAAAAATGTAACGATCTTGACTGAAGAGGTATTTCAATAGATCTCTTGGTGTAATGACAGCAATTGAAAACTCTCCTGGACTTCAGCCTGCTCGGCACTGGATTCATTTCTATTCAGCTTACAAAGCAGAGGTAATGAGGGAAACATCCAGGGGGTTTGGTGGTTTTCGAGGGGTGGGGAGTGTTCCTGGCTGGAGCCCCTCTCCCAGCTGGATGCTAAAGGACTCCCTGGTACCCCATTACAGCAGACGAATTGCATTAACCCCTGCCCTTCCCCGCTGTGCTGCTGCCCACTGCAAACAACAACAGAATTACTAAAATCCCACGCTCTCTAATGGGATGGTAATAGGATTCAGAGGGCACTGGGGTAACGGCAATCCATATTTCAGAGTTTAATAAGCTCACGCTGAAGACGCTGGATCCCTCTTCAAAGCCAACAATTGCTGATTTGGTGTTAACGAATCCACAACAACCGTCAAGACTGCAGAACGCACTCGAGACGCAGCCAGCAGCTTCTGGTGACGGACTTTAAAATGCGTGCACAGAAACAGAACCACTTTAATTGAAATAGTGCATAGTTTTCCAGTTATTGCTGTCATTTCAGGTCTCTTTACATCCCGATGTCGCGGTTACTCAAGGTTGCACAGAATCGCCTCAGGGTTCTGTTCGGTTTTTTAAAGGCGAGCGCTTTTGTCCTGCTCTCTAAGCACACCCCTCTTGTCAAAAAGAAATAAAACAGCGAACACAGAAGAGACCAACTGAGTCATGAAATCAAGCTCTCCACAATCAGAGCTAATCACACAATTTATTAATATTATAATTACCTATAAAAGATTGTCTACTAGGCTAAAGATTCTGAAGAATCCACCATTTTCCAATAGCATAGTGTGCGGTGTAAAATACATACTGACTGTATCCACTGTTACCTTAACTATTCTTGAAAACACTGTTTTATATATATTTGAAAGGTGAATGTGCTGAATGTTGTCCTAGGTCCTTTGAAGACAGAATCTTATGATCTATATTTCTGCTGTGTTTGGTTATTCCCTGTTCTCTCATGTAACCGACTGGGGACATAAAGAACAGACCACAAGAGACTTAATCCACTCTTTACATTCCTGAAACCTAAAATACACCTCACTTGGATACCCACCACAAGCGCTGCTGGATCTGAAAACCCCCTTTCCACTATTCTCTCATTGAAATTGCCAATGGGGGAAAAAACCCCAATGCAAATGGATGCACTTTTCAGAAGTGGTAATTCTCAGACTCCGTTTCACCGCCACAAACATGCAGACAATTCTCAGTGAGGCAGACCAGAGACAGTAACTCAATGCTCATACCACATAAACATAACAGGTAAGCAAAATAAAATACACATATGTGAAACAGCTTTAAACAAAAGCCTTCAGTCATTTCAAATGGAGGACACTGATTCTTCACCATTCGTTCTTAGCAGCTCTGACACCTTCATCCCATTTCTCAACTTCTATAAATATCCATTCCATTCCTTCTCTTTTGCTTAGATGAACTTCAGCTCATCTTTAGCGTTACACAGATAACCTGTGAGATCAGGCTGTTCAGCACTAATTCCAGGACAAGAAATAACTCTGGATTAGAGGCCACAAATTCCAAATGCTGAGGGGCCATACTAGTTTATTTGTGCTCAAAGCAGAAAACAAGCAGCTATTCCCCAAGACAGTGGTTCTCCAGGTATGACTTGCCCAGTAGGTCCCTCTGAGGGTTCAGCAGCATCTGAGGGCAGTGAGCTCAGCCCAGCTTTCCTTCTAAAACTGTCCCCTTGTCCATCAGCGAGGTTCCTCAAAGCAGCACTCACCAGCTTACTGAAACAAACCTCACCAGCCCCCCGAAAAACAGGACCACCACCAAACTGACCAGCTGCTTTCCTGCAGTGCACTGCAAACACAGGCATTTCCACACATCTGCCTTCCCAGCAGCACGTCTGTCACCAAAGTCACATTGAGCTGTGCCAAGGCATTGCACCCAGACACTGATCCAATCTTCGTCTCCGAGGGGGTGTTCCCATATATCCAGATATTGCAACTTCACAGACCAGGACCAGGCTGATCCTCAAACACTTCTGTGCTGTGCATGTGGACAGCCACCAGAGTTCAATACGGACCATGCATATTCACTATCTATCAGAACATAATAATGAACGTAAGTACATCTTTCATTGCCTCCATAGTTTACATTAAAAGCATACATTTAATGACAGTTTAGAGCTGACAGTGTACCAGCTCCTCCAGAAGTAGATACACTCCAGTTTTGAGTTCCAGGCGCTATTTTGGAAGATGCCTGCCAGAGCATCTAGGGACATCACAGAGCTTTTGGAGTTTACCTTCCAGGCAAACTGACAGAAATAACCAGAAGCCAAGTGAAACAGAAACCAATGACCCAAATAATTCTAGGACAGGAACTGTCCTATCAATATCTCATGATGCAAAACATAACATGAACAGGAGGAAGGTCTGAGATGCCACACGAACAACCTCTTTGAAGGCAGAGACAGAGCACACAAGCCCACCATTTCTAATGAACTGTTTATACAGCGATGTGTGTCACAGCCTGACCCCAGGATCAGATTGGTTTTGAGTTTAGGTAGCAGCTGCAAGCACCTTCAAAGAGACTAAAAGCCATGTATGACCACAGCGGTATAAGGAGTGCTAAAGCCACACCAGTACACCTCCCATGCCGCACCAGCACCTGTGCTGCAGCACAGCCACTGATCAAACGGGACACGAAGTGGTGTGGTATGGGCACTGCCCAGCTCCACCTGCCAAGAACCAGGGTCTTCTCTTTGGACTGAAGGGAAAAACATTTCATCAGTGCTTGGTGAATCAATGTCTGGTGAGCATGAGCAACTTTGAGAAGTGTTTCCTTCTCTTTTCAGATTTTTCTTACAAAGTGATGAGTTCATTCAGAAGAGTTCATTTTGGAAGGTGGTAAAAAGGATAAAACAATTAATTTGTTAAGGCAGCCAAGGTTAATGAGGTAAACATGAAAAGTGCAGCCTGCACTGCAGCCCTGATTTGCTCAGCATTTGACACACGATGTCTCAAAAGACCATTTTCATTTCATTTGTCATTCTAACAGTCCTCTCAAAAAACGTGATGCAACATAATGAACTATAATACAATAACCATAGCTTGGATTTCTGTTGAGTTTCTTAGAATGTAAATAAGCATTCATCAGGAATTTGCCCCAAACAGGTAATTCACACTCGTATCCACAAGAAGACAGACACTATTCTCCTTCATTCAGCTTTGTGTTAGCTCCGATTAACCACTTCACTCACAAATTCATTAGAAACATGTTCCTCTTTCCTGGGCAGCAACAACTGATGTGCTGCGTCTCCAAATCTTGTATTAGAAAACTGAACATCTGCCCATTCCTTACATTCTACTGACCTCTAGAGACTGCACGTATGCATGTGTAGCACACATACCGTTATTTCTGTGCACACACCAGAGCAGTGTCACTACAGACTATGGAGATACCTGTACACGACATCTGGTGCTGCAGTTCTTGCTCTAATCACAAACTGCTCTTACAAAATTTTCTTTCCGGTGTTTCCTAGACATGAAGAATCTCTCACTGTTTTTTTCCCTTTGCTGTCTGCGTCCTTCCAACCCAAACACACAGAATTAGGCTACAAGTATGAGTATCAACATGAATACTGAGATAATCCAGGTTCCATCTGAGCACCAGTACCTGCTGGGGAGGGAGCAGCACAAAGCCAACAGCTCCTGGTCATGGCAATGGTCACGGCCTTAACTCAGCACCAACACCTCTCCACCAAACCATCGCATCCTACAGCAGCGCTCGGCTCCGTTTGCTGCCAGGGAAAAAGCTGCACAAACCCTGTGCTGGGGTTGACATTTAGACCAAACAGAAGGGGCTGAAGGAACTGAATTTGTCCACTGAAAACTATTCAAAATAGACATCAATCCAATCATAGTGAGAAAGGAGGGGACCAGAAAGGACTAAGGTACTTAAGGATATGGTTTAGTGGGTAGACAGGAGCGGTTGGACGTGATGATCTCAGAGGTCTTTTCCAACCGAGCGATTCTGTGTGTCTGTGCATGTGACTATGTTCCTCCATGACAACATCAGCATCACTGGCACTGTTTGGAGCCATTACTTGGTAATACTGCATGGTCAAGTACAAAAAAACCACTACCACAAATAGGTAAAAAATTAACAGGTGAAATTTTACACACACATTTGCCATAGTGAAAATCCTTTACATAAAGTTTCATATCAAAAGGCCCTGAAAATGCACAAGGGGTTTTCTAATACTACTACTGTTTTATGGAGAAGGACCACTCAATAAGATTCTTTCATAATGACTTCATCCTCTAGAATCCCTCAGACTGAGACAAATTTAAGAGAATGATCTGAAAAACAAGTCCTACTTCAAAAAAGCTTCAGCTACAAAGCTAAAGGGTTTTGGTTTTTGTTTTTACTTTGAGAAGAAGGAGGGGATAAAGCTTTTTAATGCAATGCCTTACACTTTTATTGCACATGTTAGTACAAATTTTATTTTATCTGGAATCAGCTATGAGCTTCTGGTTCAATTTTATTAAATCAATGTAAGCTACAGAGAGCACCTGAGCTCTGTCTTTCAAAAATTGAATAAATAGAGTAAGAACTGCATTAACTAAATATATTTTTTACACAACACAGCTAAAAGAGAACCTGCATCTACTGCTACAAGTTACTCAGGAGTTACTTCAGCATAAATAAAACACTCATGTCTTTTATTTTAGAGAAAGGAAAGGTTATCCTGATGATAACTTCATTGCCAAATCCTATTTCTACTTTTTAATTATTTTTGTTCACCTTATATCAAATTTTAATGAAACTATCACAGTGAGGGAACAAATTACATAGATGCATTTGAAACAAGCTTCCCAAATAAGCCACTAAATCACTATTATCTGCAGTACATTCTCCTACGTACACAGCATGGCTTTATGTTTCAGTAACTTACGGCAAACTCCTCGACATCTACTCCTGTATTCCATCAATGGTGAGACTACCTATGTATCTTTAAATGTGAAATGGGCCTAAATTAAAATACAGACGCAGATTTGTGTTTGTTTACGCATACATAAGCATCCATACACAAACCTAGAAATACAGCACTGGTGCTACAGAGAAACGACATAGTCATGGCCAGAATAATTTACCCCATCCTGAGCGTTGCACAGTGCACTCAAACAGAACCCCCCTGCACAGGTAAGCTTGCCTTCCTCTTCATGACTTTGAGAGCCAAGAAATACAAAGATTAAAGTTTATTCCTAGGGGTTCTATTGGGCCACAGCCTTTAAACTGAATTTGCCGATGTTTTCAAGAGGGGAACTCTCTTTAGAAACCGCTGACGCCTTGCGATCTTTCACACTAGATTACGCAGCACTGCGCTGAGCTGACAAGCCTGACAGTAAACCGAGTTGGGGAGGTACAAGCACACAGTTCTGGTCATGTTCTCCCACTGGCAGCAATCTGGATTATTTTTCTGATGACACAGAGCTGTCAATACATTAAAGCACTCGTGAACTCTTGGCCGTGGCCAGCTGAGATGCACCATGTTCACTGCCATTGGTAACTGTCTCTAAACCCCAGGAACCTGTTTGAGCAAACAAGAAACCCCTGAAAAACGACACATGACGGTTCAATACATACACACAGCACTGGCATTTCCTAAACCACACGGGAAACACAGGAATGCTTCACTTCTTCCACATTTAAAGCATGCAAACATTTTCTGAAGGTTAAGGAATCACTGAGTACGTACACAGTTGTACACATGCATAAATTCAGCAATAAATTAAAGTAGCAGAATATGAAAACCCCTACTGGCAATAGCAAACCTGTATAGGAAAACATCAACCTAAAGCTTGTCAGGTTTTGGTGCGCACACCTGCAAAACCCCGTAACAATTCTAAACCCAAACCACAATAAAGAACCTACAACACAAATTACATGGGAAATCACTGTAGAGAGCTGCCACAAATTTTTCTATCTGTATTTTTTTCAAATTACAAGCAGAAGTTGAAGTTTTCTTACACAGCAAGCAGCAAACTAAAAGCCATGTATAATAAAATTCAGTGAAACACAGTAACTTCAATCCCAAAACCTGAAACCTCTAAAATCTTCAGCTAGTTCTTGGTTTCCCTTTTATTTCAGGTCCAAGCAGGTACAAATCAGCCGGATGCAGAGATCACACTGCTATCCTGACTAGCCCAAGGTTTTCCCGTTCCTCCTCCTTAACATGAAAAGCCAGCATTAAAAACCAACACCACATCACTGCTTTGAATTTGAAATCAGCCACAGTTGACGAGCATCTCCAAAAATAAATATTCCCACAGACAGAGGTCAGTGGTTGCCTGAAATTGCATCACTTAGCGCCTGTATACTGGAATGCTCCACTCCTTTGGGACTGCTTTATGATTTTATCAGATTAATTAATAAAACAGTGGTGTTATTAGCATAGGACCTCACAGTTTTATATCCAAGCATTTGCCATTAGTTATTCTACAATTTATTGACTGGAGACCCAGCACAGGATTCCTCTTAGAGCTGAAGCACAGAAGAAGACTGTAACTGACAACTGCTCATAGCCAACAACCCCAAACGTACCAATGTAAAATAAGCAACGCACAAACCGAGGAGGGTGGGGCTTTTCATTTAATTTCTGTGTTGATCTGGTAAGCTCTTACTGTTCCCAAAGGACAACAGCTTCACCGCACTGGAATTCTAATTTTGAGGTTGCATGCATTTAATTTCTTTATTATTAAACGTTTGTATTTTGAGGATGTATTGACCAAAAAAAAACCCAACCAACAACCGAACTTTTAAGGATACTCCTTCAGTCTTTTCCTGGGAAAACACCCTTGTGAAACAGCGCTAATACTAGTGATAAAATGACAGATGAGGCAAGTAAGAACTAAAACCTTAACAAAAAGACAGCAGTCTCTGGATGTGCCCCATTCCAGCACATGAACCTCTTCAGATTCTCAGATTAAACACAACCTAGGATGATGATGTAAAAAATAACTGATCTCAAATTATTAAACTACCCACAGCCTGCACAACCATTCACCTGGAGGTTTTTCTTCGGCTTTTGTATCTCACTGCATTTATTTTCCTCTCTGAAGCAAGCTTTACTTTGCTCTCCAGCAACATCTACTGGAACATCAGTAAAATGCTGCTATTTGTATTAGTCACCCATTTAGCATCTAGGAGGGCAGAGATAGCAAATGCCAAAGGGAGAGAGAAGCAACCTGCAATCCAGATCCTCGTTGTGCACTCAAACACAAGTGAGCTTGTCCTCAGCTCCTCAGCTTTCTGCCATTTCATGAGGAATAAATTCTTTATGACTAATTCATACTGAAAGTCATCCACCATTTACGCTTAGATGTACACTTAGATGCATGCTAAGTCACGAAATATCATCTAAAATACCACATTACATCCAGAACTTCCCTTTTTGTCAGACAAGTTACTCTTCATTTCCATTTGATGCACTTAAACGGATCTGAAGCATAAAAAGAGCTTGGAAGACAATACAGAAACAATCTGAGAGGGGTGTAATAGCAACTCCAATGCCAAATAATGAACAATAACAACTTCCACAAAACTACAGTTAAAAAGTAAAAATGTCCACTACAAACCAGTGAAACATTTACAGGTTCTTTTCTCCAAGTCCTTATTGAAAACCCCGTGCCTTTCAATGAGGATGAACATGTAATGTGTCTGAATACTGACCACCGGAGGTACCGGTGGTGAGGTCCCTGTGCACGGTGGGAGACCGGACACCCCCAGGGCCTGGTGCCCCCCAGCCGCACGGTGCCTGGCCCTGCTGCTCTGGTACAGGCACCCCTGCAGCGCACACAAAGCACGGCCACTGGGTTTCACGAGGTGCACAGCATCGTGTGCTGCCTGCAGCATTGAGTCATTAAGAGTAAACTTGCATCAAGACAAAAGTTCAAGTAAACCTGTTAATTTCCGTCTGCAGTACACTCATTTGTAGGTCTGCAGTGCTAAAATCTACCTATCAGTGTTTACTATGACAGCTTATGAAGTTGGCTTTTCATAGCTCTGCCTTCAGAGACAGATAATTAGTACTCTGCTTTTACAAGTAACTCTGGTTATTGCAATATTTTTTACCTGCCTTTCAGTCCCTAATAGCTCTCCTGGACAGCTTGCTCACTCTTTGGTATGAAATTCAGACATCGTTGCTGCTCACAGCATCCCCGCCTTCTATTGAGAGTCTTGGTTTGCTCATACAGAGCAACTGTAAAATGTAAGTGCAGAAATGTACAGGGAGAAAAAAAGGCATGACTGCCACTACGGACCAGAAACAGAAGTTCCAATAGCTAAATATTCCAGTTGTGAACAAAAAACCACTTATTGGCATGTAACATTAAAATAATTAAAATTATTTTTGCCTTTGGAATCCCTATAGAGCCTCAATGCATTTGTGGAGAGAATAAAAAGGCAAGCTTCCCAAAACCACAAATACTTTAAGCTACATAATTTCGTATCATCACAAGATGCAAGTTCATAGGCTCTGACTGATAAATTAGCTGCTCTCAATAACTGTTAAACAGAAAGCCCTTCATTGCAGTCCAAGTGCACTTACGGACAGCACTTTCAGAGTTAACTCCATTTGACAACTGACATAAATCCATTATTCTAATCTGGTGATTGCTTTACTAAACACAGATGCAGCTTATGAGTTTTACCCACGTATTTCATTCAGGACACTACTTAATCTCAATTCACAAAACAAACACGAAATAGGTTTTACAGTATGTCTAAAAGGGGACAGCTATTCATCCGATGAAATGCCAGGCAAACCAACCACAGTCACCGAGACCGAAACTCCATGCTAGATTTCACCTTCCTAAATAAGCAGTAAATAAGTATTGTTAGTAAGTAATTGTTAGTTCAGCTCTTGCAACCCAATTGCAGAATGCCAAGCTCCTCGAGGGTTGCAAGACTGAAAAGCTTTTCTTACACTGAGATTTCAGCACCGAATTTAACCTTAAGCACAGTCCAGCTTTCACAAAAGCCGATTCTCTGATTTATGTTGACACACAGAGAAAAGGGGGTAAAACAACCATTCAGTGTGAATACAGCACCTCCACAACCCGTTTCTAATTCAATTTACAGCACACACTTTAGGTCTGAAACAAAAGGAATCCGA
>NW_010171182.1:0-8037 GCF_000695765.1 Mesitornis unicolor | reverse complement strand
CGAGGGGACAGGCCGGCGCCCCCCCCCCCGCCGCAGCTGCTCTCACACAAACGCTGGCAACCGCCGCCGCGACCACGGCGCTCCAGAAACCACCGACCCAGACCCTCTTACCTGCCTCGGCTGAAGGCTTCTTCCCCTTGTGAGCAGGATGGAGCATCCTCCAGCCTTCCCAGTCGCCACAGCCCAAAACCGCACAGCCAGGTCCTTTTTTTGCAGGAAAACGCTTATTGAAAGTGATTAGTTTTTGTTGTCCCTTTTAAGTCCCTCCTGCGGGAAAGAGCAGGGGAGCGACGTGACGCCACCTTTTAATCTTTAGCGAGAGTGAAAAGGCAGCGAAGGAGCGCTCGATCAAACTGAGCTTCACACATGACTAAAACTCGCCCGAGAGGCTGCGAGCTCTGGCTAAAGCACCACTAGGCGTGAGTATAAGAACAGAGAAGAGGGGAGAGTCAATGCGATGTGACAACGTACGTGCATCAAAGACGGGCAAGGAGGGAGAGAACAATAAGGGAGATCGAGACAGCAATGAGAAAGAATGAGAACGCGAGGGAGAATGAGCACGAGGAAGAGATGGGAGAGGTTTGCAGCAAGGAATGCGCAGAATAACGCCCAAGTGTCTGGCAGCTCCTGTTGTTATCTGGGCGAGCTCCACACGCTGCCTCTCCCGCTCAGCAACACAGCCTCGTCTCTTCCAGGTCTGAAAACCGAGATAACCACAACGTGTGCCCGTTTGCGCCCGACTGGCACACTTGTGTGCCCTGTACCTGCATTCCCCTCAGCCAGCTCCTGCAGATGCATTTATGTGCAGTTCAGTTCACATCCTCATTAGGAACGACACCTCCTCCCAGCCTCAAAAACCAGGAGCTGCGAATTCCTACATCAATTTCCACCACAGTTTAACTGGCAGATGGAATTCTACATATAACTCCTAACAAACTGCCACCGATAAACAAACGACTGAACAAATGCTTAACATTGATAACTGAGTTTTCATAGCAACAAAACACATTAGCATTGATAAATGGGTTTTAAATAAGGTATTACAGACACGTTCTTCCTTTTGTCTTGTTATTTCTATATGAAGTTGCACTAAGTAGTAGGAGGAGAAAAAACATGACCCAGAACTAATGTTTTTGAAGGAGTCAGTCAGAGATACGATCAGATTTCAATTTTTTTAAGAAAGCAATAGAAGCCAAGAACTAAATTTAAAATTTCAAATTTAATGATAAATTCCTACTCATCTCAAAACGGTTCACACATTAACTCCTCATACAAGCAGGGGTCACATTCATACAAGATAAAGGCCTCCCAGTCAACCGAAAACCCCCTTGCCAACGCTCCCCCTTCCCCCCCCCAGTTGGTTGGGGTTTTATGGGTTTGGTTTTGGGTTTTTTAAACTATATATACCATCTGTAACATCAGGACAGCTTCTGTACTTTGCCATGTTCGTACCTTTCACCTTTTTAAGGCAAAGGCAAACAGCCTTTTAGCAATTGGCAACTGCTCAGCTGGCCAAAGGCACAATACCCACCTGCAGAACCAACCCACGTCCACAACAAGATGCGGTTACTACTCGGAGATGAGAGATGGACAGGAGAAATGCAAACAAACCTGCAAGTTAACTCCTGTTTTCTCTCTGCTGCAGCATCCTGCTCAGGCCTCCCCTTGGATCCCAGCATCCCCACTCTCCCAGGGAAAAGGAAGGACCGCACCAGTCCCTCATGGAAATCTGGATCTCAACTGCACAGCACGCTTCTACAACAGCTCACACAAGTCCCATGGAGCCACAGCAGCATCCGCGCCTCCAAGTACCTACTGGCTCGAAATACATACATACATACAGGGTCTCAACAGCTCTGCACGTGTATCCTCTTTCATAAGAATTTTCCAATTCCAGAGGAGGTTATACAGATGAGTTCACAAATTATTATCAGGGAATCAGAGGCTCATTTCAGCACTGAGTACTTACATATCATTACTGTAGCATAACTTTTACAAGAACTGATGTTTTCTATGAATGCTAACCTTCAGAATCTCACCAACCATCATATTAAGTGTTGGGCAGACAGAAAAAGAATTCTTGAAGCCTGAAAACTGTCCCAAACTCCACACTTATTGCTGTGTTTGGGATTGCTGGTGTTTCACCTGTTATTTTTGCCACTTGGAGGTTGGCGATGCACCTACTTAAATACAGATCCATTAAAACAATATTGTCACTAACCATCTTGAGTAGTCTTCATCACATGAGCTTAGAGTAAAATTCATCATAAGGAGAAAAATACTCATTCATATGAGCACTGGGCTTTTAATCCTGTCTCCACACGTGCCAGCACAGCTCCAGCCTGGCCTCGCTAAGAGCATTTTGTGCAATGGCTCACATCAAGGATTCCTCCTTCATTGACTGAAGGAGTCTACTCAAAGCTGTGTGGCTGCTTTAAATGGCTCCTGTTTGCTCTTAGACACAAAGGAGATAAGCACCACCTGAAGATCTGGGAGGACAGGAGGAAGGAGGAGAAACAAATCTGTTCAGTTACTGAGTTCTTCCAGAGTATGATTGGTAATGGAAATGCTCAGCTACCTTTTAAAAAGGGTTTAAAAAAGGGGGGAGGAATGAAGAGTTTAAGTCCCCCCAAAAAGCTCGCCCTGCGATGCACTGAATGCACAGGCACACTTCCCTGCACACCCCAGATGAGGAACAGCCACAATTAGGGAAGAGATCCTTCCTGTCCAGTTCCCGTTTTGTTTTGTACTTTCCCTTACTGGTAAATTGCTTTTCTCAAGCAAGTCCTGATAAGCAGCATCCACATATTTTACAATGTGCTGGATTATATTCATGACGGCAATCTTCAAACAACGCAAACACACACATACATACTTCCAGAAGTATTTATTCATTCTCACAGACTTCTCTACAAACTCACAATGCAATCAAAGCTGTGCACTCACATCCAAGGTCAACAAAACACTTGAAAACATGCATACAGTTTGCTTGTTTATGAAAGATACGAGATTGTCTGGCTAAAACCAAGCATATGCTTACTTACTGCACTAACTAAATTCTGGTCTACAAGAACCGACCTTGTGTTTCAACTGCAAATGTTTGGACACTGAACTGCTCGAGTCCTGACAGCTCCAGTGAGCAGAACAAGTTATCCTCCTATGGAAATAAGTTGTTTTATACTTCCATAAGACAGGCTGGGTCTTTGACTAACACGAACACAAAGCTGTGTGTTACTGGTGGTAAATATGCTTCCCCAAGCAGTGCTCAGCAGCCCACAGGCATCGCACCACAGAACATTACAAAGTCACTACATAATGCAGTGTACTAATAATGCCCTTTTGTGCAGACACAAATAACTGACTCCCAGCCTATTTTTTATACTGTCATCACTAGAGAGGAAACAACTGACCAGAGCCTTCCCTCAGTCTTTCCTGAAGAACCAAGTCCAGCTTAATGCAGAAAACCTCTTGATACCTTTTGGGTTTGCTTCTCCTGTTTCAGACCTGAAGACAAACTGTGTCTGAAAGCATCTGTTTGTTTTTTCCAGTGATCCTGGTTGGTCTAATAAAACACACTGTCTTTTCCCCACAGACCTTGTGTCAATAAGGCCTTTGGATCTCTGACACCACAGCCACTATAAAGGTGAGGAGCACTGAGGCCCCTCATCCCTCCCCAGCCACCATTCCCCAGACTGCTTGGAGAAAACACCACAGAGCAGCACGAGGGCTAAGAACACAGCCAGAGCGCACCGAAAATCCCTTGTGTCCTACATCGTCTATACGGAACTCCTCAGCATCCAGTTATAGCAACAAGAAATGGAACTGGTGTGGTAAAAACATGGAACTCACTGGTGAGAGGCAGAAGTTAGACCTTGTACAAGCATAAGCTGTATGTAACATCCTGGCAGGCTGAAGGAAAACACGCCATGCTATTGCTGGTATGAATTATGAAACCACCTGAATGCATGTGATAGCATCATTATAAATTAAAATTGTTTATGACCTCCACTGGGTCCAAACACCACAACCTTACTCACTATATGCACGGTTGAACAAATTTATCCATGCCTGTTGGTGCTACAGGATAGAAGAGAAATAGCCAAGTACATTGCAAAGGAAACAGAGAAAATAGCAGCAGCAATTTTCAGTTGAAGCAGATTGTAATTTGGCTCTGAGTCATACGGATTTCTTAGCAGCTACTGAAAATAATCTCCGATTCTTATCATTGTCAACTCAGTAAGTGATAATAACTAATACCTCGGTTATTTGTTTGTACAGTTAATTTCTTGTTTTCCCTATTTCACAAAATAAGTGTTGATATATTATTAAATCCGTCATTTCATCAGTGAATGGAAATCAGTGCTTTTGTAAATTTTGCTTGATCCAAGAACTAAAATAGGAGATAGCCAGTATGTTATTAGTTATTTGTGAATACTAATAGTTTGGGACATGTAACTCCTCCGCTCCTCCCACTGTATTTACTTGTAAAACCATAAAGGAATACACACTAAAATTACATTTCAACATTCAGACTTTTGTCACCAACTCGTACTGCTGCCCAGCCTCAACAATTCTGTGATGTCTGCCTGGTACGTTTCTGGCTACAACCCTTGCTCCAGCTCTAGCTCTGATTATGGTCACACAGACCAAGGCCTTTCAAGGCTGCCACGGTTAAGTAGAACGATTCCTGAAGTCTCTCCCACAGAAGACATTTTCTTACACCATCAGTAACCTGATTACCCTCACATGTGCCTGAATGGCAGCCAGTTCATGAGAACCTCCTGTGCCCCAATTAGCATTAGGGATGGAAACGGCTCACCCACGAGGTACAGGTTTGTTGGCCACCATCTCTTTCTATAACAGGACCAAGAGCTCCTCAACACCATACAAACACATTTGCAAAGACAAAGGCAAATGTCCAGGAGCGCTGTATGCCTCGTACAGGATTTTCTTCACCACTAGATAATTTACGCTCTCTACATGAAGTACAAACCTACACCGAGTCAGAGTACACAGCTTCACAGAGCATACAATTTATTTTGAAGTACTGGGCAAATCGAGCAAAGCCAAGTTTTACTGCCCAGTCCCCTGAATTAACATGCAATGTGCACGCCTCACGTACACCCTTGAGCATTCAGTCCTTCCCTGAGCCACAACTTTGAAGATGTGTTGGTTTCCTGTGCGCTAACTTGACCTATATTCAGGCTGGCTTCCATTCTGAGATTATTTCTGCTGTGAATTCAATTCCAGATGCTGTATATGTCGCTTTGCTCCACCTATGATACAGAAGCCAAAAACCAGAAGTATGTCAACAAATTAAACGGCTACTGCCATCATTCCCTAATAACCAAGGCTCACAAAATAACATTTTTCTGTGAGCTGATCTCAGCACGAGCGTATTCCCTTCATAATGTGGAAAGCACAGAGCTAGACCTGGAAATCTCCTTAAATTCTGTTGTTATGCCAGGTCCAAGGACCTGCAGACTGCCTGAAGCTGAGCTTGATCTGCTGAGCCTGATCTGCGCCATGCACCAAGGATGCCCGAAACTCTTTCAAACAGGGAAGGCTTCCCCAAGACGGGGACAGGGGAAGTTATTAAAGAACAAAGCTCCAAGATGAAAACACAAATGGAAAACAGTGACTGACGTCCTGCTTTTCAACACTTTTACTGGGGACAGCTCTTTCCTCAGTGGTCACCATCTTCAGGTGTCTCGCCCACCGTTCTGCTCCCAACCCCTACAACCCCTGTGACCATGGTGCTTTCACTGAGCTGTGGCACTCAGTGTTTGACATCCAGCATTCACTGCTGGGAGTGCACAGCGCACAGCCACTGTGCAGGCCGAGTATAACTTGTGTATTTTATATTAATACTGGTGTTAAGATTAGATTTTTATTATTAATTTATTAGATCTGTTTCCATTTCAACCCATGGGTCTTTGCCTGTTCCTGATTTCCCCTCCTTGAGTGAGGGGGCTTGTTGGATATCAGAACAACCGCCTGAACAAAGACACCCTACTGGAAACACCGACAATCCAAATCGCTTCATGTAACAATCAAGTGGAAGAGCCATATACTGCAACAGAACACCTGAAATCCCACTTGTCTCATGAAGCTAAATTGGAAAGCCCTCTGCATCTTGTCAGCTGAAAGACCCCTGGAGAACTGCAAACACTTCAATTTCTGCACATTTATAACAGACCCACCATGAACAGTCAACCTCACGCCAACAGTGACCACAGAAGGGATGATGCAAGAAGCAGCAATACAAGCAATGCCGTCACATCCGTATATAAAAACAACTGCACAACTCCTCCTCGCTGCCTGCGTACGTGCAGACTCCTACTCGTGAGCCAAGAGGTTTTTTCATTAAACAGTTTAATGCTGTATCTATACGATAACTCAAGGAAATGAGTAGGTAAGAAAAGGGTGGGTAGTCTGAAGAAAGCCTGGCTCACTATCCATCTGCTCTGGTTCAGAAAACAGAGTAAAATTCCCCCAGGATGGCTTGACGTGGCATTTCAAAGCGCCCCTAAACCCCTTTTCCTAGCACACCATCAGATACAGGATGCTGGGTTTGATGAACCTTGGTATGAACCAGAGCAGCTGGTCCTGTCCTTATCCCTATCGCACCAGGGACAAACAGGGAACACGCACAAGGAAAGAAGACTAAAAAAGGGTAAATGTACAGCACTGATTAGAGTGCTGAGAACAGCAAGAACTTGACGTGACTGACTCCCAAGAACTTTCAGACACAGTATTTTAAGTAAACTGTTAAAAAGTGACAGAAGTGTTCAAAAAGCATATGCATATTACAACTTCTATAAAAAGCGTAGAAGACATTACATTAGAACTGATTAAAACTAGAAAAAATAATACTGAAATGCACATTTTAGTTTTGATTTTAAGGACAACTGTTTCACAGTTCTGAAACACAACCAGATCACGTTATAAATAGCAAGATGTTATTTCTGAGGTATGTTCATTCCCTTATCATCATCTATAAGGAACTTGCTGCATATCATCGCAAATAAAAATTAGTAATTTTTTCCCTATATTTTCCTTAGAATGTACAGATCTTGGTTCTATGGAAACTCAACTGAGACCGTGTCCTTCCTTCCACTCAGCTGACGAAAAGCACTGGTGAACCACCTGGCTGTTATTTGAAATACTCTTCAACTTTACAAAGTCAGAGACATTCGAGCAAAATCTTTCCAGCAAACAGTTTGACAAAGTGGAAAAAAAAAGTTCATAAAAAAAGAAGCGTTAACTATTATTACTTTAAATATTTTTCAGCCAACCATTTTATTACAGCCTTTGTCACTGTCTCCCTTGCGACAATCACAAGAGCAAGCCAAAACTTTACTTCTCAGCCAACTCTTTTACAAGTATCTGATTCTTACTTGTGAAATGCAGAACAAAATGCTACAGTTTCAAATGCTGCATACCCGAAAACCTCTGGAAGCCGCCAGGAACAGCTATGAACCACACTACACAATACAAAGGAGTCACCACACACATGTCCTGGAAAGGCTCATCGTAATGTGCACCACCACCTAGCATAGCATTCGAGGGATCTAAACTTGGAAAAATGAAATTGACCATCTTACAAGTGCCCAAATGACCTCCTCTTTTCCCAGACCTCCTGGCTCCCTTCTTTGAGGCTTTTAAAACAGACTTCTGTGACTCGGTACTGCTATCTAAGGTGAGAATATGGAGATAACAGCTGGTTTGCAGGGGTACTTGGAACGCGACTGGTGAAGAGGTACGAACACATGAAACAAGGCAAAAAACCAACCAACCAGAACTTCTTTAGGTTGGTATTTTTCTGCTGTGGTTGTGGGGTGGTTTTTTTTGGTCAGGGCTTTTTGTTGTTTGGGAGCCGTTACTGCGGTGGGGAAGAGGGAGCGGGGCTGATTGCGGGCGCTTTTCTTCTTCACTCGGACCCAGGCTCAGCCGCCCCAGGAGCGGACCCGCTCCCCAGCAAACCCCAGCCCTTAGCGGGGCGGGCGCTGCCAGCCACGGCCCCCGCTCGCCCGG
>NW_010171181.1:0-33097 GCF_000695765.1 Mesitornis unicolor | reverse complement strand
GAACAACTTTGAAGAACAGCAAGGTCGGTTTCAAGGAATGAAAAAGAGAGGGAGGAGGAGGAAGACGCAGAACTCGGGTTTCCCCTTTGCAACCCGTGGTGAGAGCCGGGTCGACTGGTCGTGTGTGAGGGAACTGTGACCATGGGAAGACCCAGATTGGAGTTTTGTGGACTTGGGCTGAAGCAGTTCTGTGTGTGAGGGAAACTGCAGCTGTGGGCAGACCCATATTGGACTTTTGAGGACTTTTTTTTTCCTCTATGGAAAGGGGACCACGTGGAACCAGAGAGAGAGACACTGGGCTGAGGTGTTTTTTTCCCTACTCCTGAGAAAAGCATGTGGCATGGCGGGAAAACCGACCGCAAACCCCCACTCTCATCCCCCTGTGCCTCAAGGCAAAGGGGGAGGGGGAAGGTGAAGGAACCAGGAACAAAAGTTGAGCCCAGGAAGAAGGGAGGGGTGGGGGGAAGGTGTTTTGACTTTAAGATCTGGTTGTATCTCCCATTGTTCTACTCTGATGTTGGTAACAAATTAAAATTGTTTTGTTTATTCCTTATGATGAGTCTGTCTTTTGCCTGTGACCTGTTTAAGTGGTGAGAAGCCCTCTCAGTCCTTATTTTGACTAGCCCTTTTTTGGGGCATCGTGGTGCTCAGTTATGCACTGGGCCAAAACCACGACAGTCTGGCATTATACATCTGAATTGATCCTCAGTAGCCAAAGTTCTTGTTTTCATTCATGACTATTAAAATGCATTTAATTTAAAAGAATTATTTCAGACATATATTTCAGTGTACAAGAATCAGTGGTTTAATGCCATATAGTAAAATGTCATATTTTCTGAAGTGAACTTTGACCGTAATGTCAAAAGACTTCAAATTTATTATTTCAGTATATATATAGCAATGACAGTAAATTTGTCATTATCATCATAAATATTAACCACTGAAGTTACAGCTACTAATAACTACATACAGCAATTTATAAGTCATGTAACAGTCTGCACTACAAAGGTCAGGAGTTTTTGATCCTATCTCTTCCTTTCTACACAGACACCATACATCTTCTTTCAAACTGATTGAAAGATTAATGCATTTAAGAAATTCAGTGTGTGCTTAGCTCAAAAATTGCTTACACTAGATCTGAAAAAAATACTTATGCTCCTTAAGTGTATTTTGGTTTCCTCTGCTATAACAACGTGCAACTGACTGCCTCTCTCAGCAAGCTCTGCTCACTTGAACACTAACACTTCTTTGAATGTAAATTGGGAAGTAAGGCACATTGAAGAAAAGTGGGAAATAAACAAGTGCAACAGAGTTAGTTTTCTTCATAGCAGCTCCCATGGTGCAGTGTTTTGGATGTGTGGCCAAAACAACATTGATAATACAGGGGTGCTTTAGTTATTGCTGAGCAGTGCTTGCATAGAGTCAAGGCTGCCTATATTTCTTACATCACCCTGTCAGCGAGTAGGCTGGGGAGGCAGAGTTGGAAGGGGACACAGCTATGAGGGCTGACCACAACTGACCAAAGGGATATTCCATACCATTGCCCATGGTCAGCTATGAAAGCTGGGGGAAGAAGGTAGAAGGAGGGACACTCAGGGTGACAGCATTGGTCTTTCCCAGTAACCATTAGGTGCGAGGGAGCCCTGCTGTCCTGGAGATGGGTGAACACCCCAGCTGATGGGATCCAGTGATTGAATTCTTTATTTTGCTTTGCTTGCATGCACAGCTTTTGCTCTACCTATTAAACTGTCTTTATTTCAACTCATGTGGTTTTGCACTTTTAGATTCTTTCCCCCATGACGCTGGGTGGTGATTAGCTTCCTAAAGTGGTTAAACCATGACATAGAAGTAAGGCTAATGCATACAGATGAGATACCCACGACAGAACATCAGCACTGAAGTTGGACAAAAAGACTGCATTTAGGCATGGCCCAATAACACCTGCTCCTACCAGTGGGCTTCATTACCTTTTTCTTATCGACATTTTCAGAGGGCAGGAACAGAGTTCACTGTAGTTGCTGCTGTCCCCAGTGCAAGTAGCTGTAGAAGCTTCAAAGTCTGAGATACAGGAGGCTGCCCTCTGACACCTCTAGTTTCCATGGAAATGGTAGAAAAGAAGCTATGAAGAAACATCATTTGGCTTTATCTCCAGATACTACTGAATGTACAGAAGTGTAAAATTACTCAAGAAGTCAGGTAGAACTGTGCATTGAAAAGAAAAAGGAGATGAAATGCTAATAAACTTGAAGTTGTTCTTTGATAATGACTTGTCAACTGATTATTTCCTTAAAAGGTAGAAGAAAAATAATTTCACAAGACAACAGTGTTAAAATAAAGAGCAACTTCTAATAAATTTCTTTCTTCAGGGGAGCTGCAGACATCTAGAATCAAAATGTCTTTCCTTTATGTGAAATGTCAAGCTAAACAGAAATAAAGGAAGAATTTTCCCATAAGCACAGTTGCTGACCATGACACATACTTTTCAGAACTACATATTGGGAGTAATAAGTACCTTGGTAGGATTCCATTTTATTCATCTGTCATGGTTAAGATGCTATTGTTGATTTTCGTGTTAAAACAAGTGAAAAGGAATACAGATTCAGCACGTAGTTAAACCAATAGCAAGCAAATCACAATTTTGTGAGACTAAGCACAAGGCAGCATATTAGAAGGCTACTTAGATTTCTTTGCTCTTTGGCAACTATAAAAATTAAAATAGATTAGATTATCCAACATTAATTGAACAGGAAAGGACATGATACTCATATGAACACCCGTGCCTTTAATGAAGATTCAGTCTGAGCTGCGTTTTTGAGAAGTATGCAGTGAATATCCTTGTGATGATGTTTTTTCTTATTTATATTTGTTTTGAATTTCAGGCAGATCTCTTTCAAAAAAGCTCAAGTTCAATGAACAGTGTTTGCAAGCATGCTTTCAACCAGCCTCCACATTAGTGCCTTGTTATCTTTGTAATACAGACAAGCAGCATCCAGTCTGCTGGAAAATATGGATTCGCTTTTTCTAATTACATTATTCTCCTACCTTATTTGCACATGGTAATCACAGCCTGTTTTCTTTTCAAAATTACTTATTAGTGATGTTTAGTAGTTAACATTTTAAAGTGTTTTTAAAAATACAAAATAGGCAAACTAAGAGATAATATATGAGATACATTATTATGATACTGAAAATATAAACATAGGTAAGTACCTAGATATACACACAGTACATAAACTTTTTATATATAAATTCATAATTTATCTGTAAGCTCAACAGGTGAACAGCACTTTTTTGTACAGGCACACTTGTTTCAAACAATTTTAACAGCTACTCAACTCAAAAAGACAGTTACAGTTTGGTTACTGCTGCCAAACACGATCACATCTACACCACAATCTCTTACATTGTTTCCCATACCTTTTACACTACAATTGGAAAAGGAGAGAAAGCATTAAAAACAAAAAAGTGAAACCAAAAAGTGTTAAAGTATCCTGGGATAAACCTGGCTGCCTCCTTACGACCTAAAATTTTCTTTGCATTCACTGTAGTAAAATGTGAATGAGACTGGGCAAAGGTGAGCAGCAAGGAATTTATTTTGTTTACTAAAGATTTCCTCATTTTCCATAGATTTTGTCAGGACTTTGCGTACACTCAAGCCTTGCCTGAGTACACCTGTGCCCACCCCTGCCTCCTGCTGCCTGGCCTTGGGTTGCAGACCTAGAGTGCATGGAACCTGTATCCAGCCCAGCCTCAAACCTACTTTGAGTCTGTTCCTAATGTGGCCCCTGCACGTACCCTGGACCCTGGTGAGAAACTCAACCAGGGCTGTGGATGGTTGCTACCAGCCCCTGAGGCTGCTCATCCAGCTCTTGGGCTGCAGAATTGTGCCTCATCAGTGAGGGCACAGTCTGCACTTTGGTCACCTTCAGCTCCCAACTTGCCCCCCTTCACATAGCTACACCCTGACAGCTTCCGTCCTGAGAAATTACACACAGATTCTGAAACAGCTAAAACTTTAGTAAGTTGCTGAAATCAGGCTAGCTGAATTCCAGTGCATGGGAAAAGGGCAACATTTGCCTTGCAGGGGAAGGATACATGGCCTTTTGCTCACCAATAGCTAGGACATCCAAAGTTTAGAGGATCACCCGTACTTTACCAAAGCTTCCACATAATTTCAATAGTGAGAGTTAATAGTACCCCACTCACACTGTTAATGGAGTTGCCACAGTAATATTCTATAATTACATTTATATGCTTTTTATTTTGCTTGTCAGTCTGTAGAAAATACTACAAAAATAGCAATTCCTGAGCTATAGAAGCACCTAAAGCTAGCTTTAGGAAAAAAGTTTAAACATATTTAAACTTTCTGATGAACAAAAAATATTAGTAACAAGTTTGAAAATGAGGATGAAAAAGTACTTTATAATTTAGAATTGTGAAGAAACAAATATTTCAATAGAGTAAAGCTTCAAATTAAACGTAAGGCCAGAGGAAACCGATCAGATAATGAATGGAATAACTTTGGCTGGATGAGTACAATTAAACACAACTTTTAACTCTGCTCAGTACTTACCAGATTTGGAAATGACAAGTTCAGCTTTAGGAGTATACACAAATGTTTTCCTCTTTACAGACTACTGTATAATTTCTTACCTTTTTATGAAGAACACAGCAGCACTTTCATATATCCTCTAAGTAAACAGAATTTGAATAAACAAATTCTGTAATTTGATATAATTTCCAACAGAAGGATGTTAGATAGGAAAACCTGGGAATCTGCTGCCCTGCAACTCCCCATGTACAAGTGCACATAACAGAAGTACCCTGTAAAAGTGTAGGCCTGGAAAACCCAATCCCTTTGAAATACACAGAGTTATTTAATGTGAAATGCAAGGAATATTTCTTATGGTTCAAGTAGGCGATCTTTAATGCACTGTAACAGAGATGTAGATCCATTAGTTGGATCCATATCTGCTCTGGTGTCCTGTATCTGTCACAGACACCACTTAGGTGCCTGGAGCTGTCCATCATGTCTCAACACTTTGAAGACAGTTCTTAGTCTTTGCATATCTGAGACAGGGACTAAGGACAAAAGATTTTCCAGATGAAATTTGTAAGCCAATTAACAAATTGAATTTTATTTCCTCCTCAAAATTTTGAAAATAAGGCATACTACTACGATTTTAGTACCAGTTCTTCTAGAAATGAGGAACTGAATAGACTGTTTGTTCACAAAATGCTATATGCAAACTCTATGAACTACAAATACAGAAGAAGCTCTACCTGAAACCAATGGCTACCACAGGTACCAATTATTCCATGTGAGAGACGGAAACCAGTCTCCCCAGAGATGACCTTCAGCATTACAGTTCAGCCTTGAACTAAAAGTCAGATTTCTCCACCATATTGAGAGCAAATTGGTATTTTAGTTTACAGTAGTATTGGTCTAGTCAAACAAACTGCTAAATAAATAGGTAATATGTTTGATCATGTAAGATATCCAATAGACACTCAGACCCTTTTTTTTTTCAATAAAACCCCATCAATTTCAATGCTTTAAGTTACAAGTTTCCCACCACTCAAGCACACCAAGAAGAGTCTGAATGAAAGAGTATTTACTGAAAAAAAGATTCTCTTCTGAAAATCAGAATTTTATTAGTTTTGAGTAATTTTTGTAGGCCTATACTATCATTCAGAAATGTTCTGTAAAAAAAGCCCCACAAATATTTTTCTTGCACCCCAAAGAGATAAGTGTAATTCAAGTCTAACACATTACAGAAATATTCCCTGAAATATAAATTAATATATTTCCTACCCTGTGCACATACTTCATAACTGAAACAAACCAGATATATCAGATTGTCTAAAGCTTAGAAAACATCTTCCTCCCCCACAATACTCATGAGCTTCCAATAAAATAGCCCTAAACATCAAAAACATACATGAGCCGAGCAGTTTCTCTGCTTTTCATGCTAGTAAAGCTTTTTCATGCTAGTCTTTAGAGCCTTAGTATGCTGCATGTTCAGAATGTTCAATAGTATGATTTAAGGGAAGAACATGAAAATTGAATTCCATAAACTTTTATATACTATGAAAGCCTAGGATTTGGTGCCGTTAGACTGAAAACATAGTTTACTTGATTTAGATAAACAATGCAATATATTGTGACCTATTCAAAACACTGCATATTATCACCAATTCATAGAATCATAGAACCTATGATTCATGATTCATGACTATTCTATGAATCATAGAATGGTTTGGGTTGGCTAGGACCATAAAGATCATAGAATAATAGAATGGTTTGAGTTGGAAGAGACCTTAAAGATCATCTAGTCCAACTCCCTGCCGTGGGCAGGGACACTTCTCACCAGACCAGGTTGCCCAAAGCCCTGTCCAACCTGGACCTGAACACTTTCAGGGAAAGGGCAGCCACAGCTTCCATAGGCAACCTGTGCCAGTGTCTCATCACCCTCACACTAAAGAATTTCTTCCTAATATCTAGTCTAAATCTACACTCTTTGAGTTTAAAATGGTTACCACTCATCCTATTACCACACTTCCTGATAAAGAGTACTTCCCCATGTCCCTTGCAGGTATTGGAAAGTCCCTATAATGTCTCTCCACAGCCTTCTCTTGTTCAGGCTTATCAACTGAACTCTCTGAGCCCAGCCTCACAGGGCAGGTTCTCTAGCCACCTGATAATCTTTGTGGCCCTCCTCAACACTCACTCCAGCAGGTCCATGTCCTTGTTATGCTGAGGGTTCCAGACCTGGACTCAGTAGTACAGGTTGGGTCTCACCGGAGTGGAGTGGAAGGGGAGACTCATCTCCCTCAACCTGCTGGCCATGGTTCTTTTGATGCAGCCCAGGACACAGTTGGCTTTCTGGGCTCCAAGTGCACATTGCTGGCTCATGTTGAGCTTCTCATAAATCAACATCCCCAATTTCTTCTCCTCAGGGCTGCTATCAACCCATTTTCTGCCCCACCCTGCCTTTATTTGTGCTTGGGACTGCCTCGATGCGTATGCAGGACCTTGCACTTGGCCTTGTTGAACTTCAGGTGGTTTGTATGGGCCCACTTCTCAAAGTCTGTCAAGGTCCTCTGGATGGATCCCTTCCCTCAAGAATGTCAACTGTACCACACAGCTTGGTGTTGTCAGCAGACTTACTGAGGGTGCACTCAATCCCACTCTCCATGTCACCAACAAAGGTGTTAAACAAGGCTAATCCCAATGCCGATCCCTGAGGAAAACCACTTGTCACTGGTGTCCACATGAACATCGAGCCATTGACCACAACCCTTTGAGTGCAACCATAGAGTCAATTCCTTATACACCAAAGCAGTCCATCCATCAAATACATGCCTCTCCAATTTAAAGACAAGGATGTCATGTGGGGCAGTATCAAATGCTTTGCACAAGTAGAGATAGATGATGTCAGTTGCTCTTCCATTATGCACCTGGGCTGTAACACTGTAGCCTCATCATAGAAGGTCACCAAATTCGTGAGGCACAATTTGCCCTTAGTGAAGCCATGTTGGCTGTCACCAATCACCTTTTTATTTTCCATGTGCCTTACCATAGTTTCCAGGAGGATCTTGCCAGGCACAGAGGACAGACTGACTGGCCTGTAGTTCCTCAGGTCCTTTTTTTTTTTCCCCTTTTAAAAAGTGGGTGTGATGTTTCCCCTTTTCCAGTCAGTGAGAACTTCATCAGACTGCCATGACTTCTCAAATATGATGGATAGTGGCTTTGCAACTTCATCCACCAGTTCCAGAATGAAGGAACTGACATAATTACTTGTGTTATATCTCTCCTTCTGCCTTTTATAGCCAGAAGGCACATGGCATATCTCCACCTAGAAGCAAGCCTAAGTGAGTGAGTCAATAATTCAGGGTTCAGTTAGTTCTGAAATTCTTTCCTCTCCAAAGTGCAATTTTATTTCATTTCTTTTATGTCCAAGGACCAGAAGAGAAAGGATTGGAGTGTTTTTTCCCCACATACTTGTCAATTTCACATTTCCTTAGAGAAAGGCAAATCCAAAAGCCTTTAATTATAAACTTGTCATACTGGAAGCTACTACGTCATTACTTAGTTGCTGGGTTCTCTCTTCCACAGCTTATAAATGTCTGCCTATTTTTATTTTCAGGGGCAGGCAAAGTCAAAAGATTTCTACCAGGAAACCTAACTTCAATCTCTTGCTGTTTTCAACATGAATCAGAGTAGAAACCCTTCACCACTCAAAGCCAAGTCTGCTAAAAATACACGCCCTTCCTACAACCTAGTCACCCAAATGCATCTCTATTTTCAAACCTATTTACCATGGAACTGAAAAAAAGCTTTGCTTTGTCTTATAAATACCAACGGCATAGTAAAGAAAAAGGATGTCACATATATTTACTGGATGCTGTATGTAACTACAAGGCAACAGCTAACACATGCTCTCTCCTTAACTCAGATAAAACTTCCTGGGGGCTAGGAACAGGACACAACATACCAGGAAGTGCAAACCAGCTCCAAGAATTGTATTTGAGTAGCTAGCTGGCACCTGCTGTGATTACACAGCAGCCCGAAAGCTCATTGGAGATATTTGACACAGAATCAATTGTCAAAAAGCCATTCTCATGGTGAAATAAGGTCTCCCACCTAACACGTATTGAAAACGAACAGCAAGACAGTACAAACTGAGGAACAAGCTCAAGCTAAATCTCTCCAGCTACTCAAATAATAGATAACTAAGTAGACTGGCTTGGTAAGTGAGACTTTTAGTTATACCACTGCAAGACAGACTTCTTGAAAACAGGTTAATTAGAGAAAAATAGTGAAATGTAGGCTATATTATGTTGTATTAATTCAGATTGTTCTACTGATGAAAATGTATGTATCTGTATTGGGACACGTGCTGAAATGCAATTATAAAGAAATGCAGCTCTAGAATATTAAAAATTAAAAAAATTGAAATATCAATGTGAAAAAAATCACCTTCATATCCCATCAATTCAGAACCTTAAAAGGAATGTTACTACTTTAATAAAATTTTTGTTGAGCAAGGCAGTACAGAAAAGCCATAAAAGGTAATATGCTACCTAATTTACAGGCAAACCCTTTAAAAGCTGCTGACAAGTACTACATATTTCATATATTCTGAACTACAATAACAGAATTCATTCCTCTAACACCATGCACTTTCGATCAACAATATGTATTGGCAAGATACTGATGGCTTGTTTCTCTCTATCTCAGGCCCATTATCCACCATCCCTGAATAACATTTCTGTCAGTACATCCAATTACTTTGTAATATCTGTGTTTAATATTTTATTGATGCAAGGACAAATCAAAATTATTTCCATTAAATAATCAGTTTCGTTACCTATCCAGTCCTTCCAATGGAAAATGAGTTAAAACAGGACTGAACACCTAAGGGCTCCCTTCAACTTGAACTACTTGTTACTGAAGTCCTTTTACAATTACAATTCAATTTAAAAAAAAACGACAAAATTTATGATAGCATTGACTACTGGGCTCTCCTTAATGCATTTTTGTAGAGAAAAATGAATTTCATAAAACTGTTAATAGTTTCTCAGATAACTATATCCCGAGTAACAGTACTTCTGATTCTTCCTACACTTCAAAGTCCTTTATGTGCAGCAAAATGGCTCTAAATGGAATGAGATAGCTTATGTTGAAGTTTGTCCAGAGAATAAACTTTCAAAATATTTTCATTAAGTGAATAATTTGCCTGATATTTAGGTTATTTCAGATTCAGACATCAGTAGTCTTTTAGGAGAGATGTGGTAATCTTCCACAAGAACTCATCTGAGTTCTCCTCACTGTGGTATTCATCCACCTCACAACTGCTAATGCATTTATCTCCACAATCCAAAAATCCTTAAGATTTTAATGGTAGCTGGGTTCAAATGACTATTTCTCTTCAGATTTTCAGGACAGTGTTGGTATGTCATTCAGATACCTCTTTTCTGCTCTTTTGGTAATTATCCTAACATATGTCTATATGTCTGTGTTTCTGTAGAAAAATACTTTAAAAGCCTGGTATGTCTGTACCAAAGTCACTGCATAGACTTATCAATGTGTATGAAAGTTCCCTGTTAGTTTTGTTATTTGTTATGCTGGGTTTTGCTTTTCTATTTTTAACTTTTTACCACTTGCAAAACCTGGACTGAACTCGTCAACTTTACACCCATCCAAAGACTGCAATAACGCTCGGTGATGAAAAAATATGTTCAGCAGCAAAAATGACTTTATAATTTCCTAATAGCTCTTCACATAAACTGCTCACTGAACATCTAGAAGCAAAAAATATTTTGACACAGAAAAGAATAATATAGAACAACTACATGGCTGATTAACATTCCTTTAAAATACATTCCATAAAATGATTTGAGTATAAATTTCCATTTTTCAGATATTTTATTTTTTCACAGAAAGTAACTGCATACCTGCTATTTTCCACTTATTTTATCATCCTCTACTACAAATCAAAAATTATAATCAGTTCTCTTTGAAACACTCTATATCCTAGTGCCAGTTTTCTGCATTAGATTTTCTCATAGGGCTTTCTAAATGAACATCAGTTGCCTTGGTTAAGTCTTCTCAAAAACTGAAGAAATAACTTTGTGAAAGTACTTAGATTAATCAAGTTATTTTCACTTAATTAGTGATTTTTAGTTATCATAATTTCCAGAATTTTATAATGAACTCAGTTATTTTACTGATAAAATCATAGAATCATTGATCTTTTCAAATTTACCAAGCTGATCAACAGTTTCATAAACATAGAATTTTTACTGTGCTGAAAACTTATAAATTATTGATATGCATGAGAAATATGTACACTTATTAGCATTTTCCTAGGGATATTTGCCTTCTTCAGACTAGTCTAACTAAACTCCCATCCTCTATGAATACACTACTCCACAGGAAGGAGTTTAGATCACTGTAGAAAATTACTGTTCGAGACCTAATAGCAGACTTACAGTTTCTTTCACATTTAAACCAAAAGGCAATTAGCATATGGAAGTATGGAAAAATCAGTATTATGTTTTCACCTCATAAATAAGTGGTGTCTAGGCATTAAAATAGCATTCAGTTCCAGTATCCTATTAAAAAAAGAAAAAGTCACAGTAAACTGAAGTGAACCTACAGGTATGGGCAATGAAAACGGTGAGAAGTCCAGGAATAGATTATCATGGGGCACACTTGTTAAAATGCTTTAATAACTTCTATTGCATTGAAAATACGTAAGAATACAGAATATCTCATTTTCTGCTCAGAAATACAAAGAGATAAACCATGGAAGTACAACATACAAAATGGATGGAATTTGCTTGTTGTTTTTTTTTAACAGTGAATAACTGCATCTACTGCTGCAGTGTAATACTAAGCTCAGGCATTTAAAAAGCTCAAAAGGGAATTTTTGTTGGTGGATTTTTTTAGTATAGCAAACAATTGGCTATTGCATTAGATTTTTTTTTTTATGACAGCTGCTTAATTTACAAAGCTGGACAGATAAAACTGTAAGATAAGTGCTTAGAAGATAGAGGGAAAATAGGCAATGTATTGAAATAAAAGAATCTATGGCAATTACTGCTTCAATAACACACATTTACATATAAATAAAACTCCTAAATGGCTATGGTTTAGATAAAATGTAAAAGAAATCCTCATTTAAATTTGGAAGATAAGGGGTTAAAGAAAAACCAATATAAAAAGGTAAATTAACACACTTCTCTCTTTTTGGAGACTTTTTAGACTGTTTCTAAATAAACAGGTCTTTAGATATCTTTAAAACAATAGTAGTTAACTCCTTCAGCTTTCTTTTATATGCTTCTTAAAAGCAACTGTATGCCCAAAATCAAAGACAAAGAATGCCAGTAAATTATTCATGCTGTTCATGTAATATTAATTAATGCACAGTTGTTACTGTTTCTTAAATAAAAATAAACAGTATCTTTGGTGCTTTCAAAATGCTAGAAACTTTATGCTTTTTGGAAGCAATTGCCTACTAATTTCTTTTCTGTAGCAACATGCCTGTTCCACTTTTAACTCACAGAATCTTTTTGCTCTCCCAATGACACAAACAGTCCTTGAAACAGATCTGGTGTTTTATGTCATACACTTTTACTCTACTTACTTTTCCTCATAACAAAGCATCTACAGTAATTTTTTTGTGTTTCTAGCTGCAAAAACAAAAACTGTAAAATTTCATGGCAAATCAGTGTTCTTAAAAATGTTAATTTTCCACTGTCCACTTCAGATTATTCTAATTTACCCTAAAGTATTTTAACAGAACATTAAAATTCTTCTTGTCACAACCCATGACTGTAATGTCAGTGGGCACTAAGCTAAAAAGGTTCACTGTCACTCAGGATATGAGAAGTAGGACATACTCCAGTTCTCATTAACATGAATGAACAAATTCTTACTGATTGTAATGAGCTGGCCCAGTCCCCTCCCTGGCTTGAGAAGTTTATCTCTCAATCTCATCTCACAAGAAGTTTATTACTAAAATTCTGCATGTCTATCAGCTTTTTTTCCTGTAATTGCTCAGTGCTATGGCATTTGAATTAGCTCTTCATTTTATAATATATAGTTTACTCCTGCAGAGGTACTCTGAATTTTTAAGACAAACATTACTCCTAAAAACTTTGCTTTGCTTTACATACACTAAATGGCAGTTCCTTACTTGATGACTAACACACAGTTAGTCTAAGCAGGTCAATGGATTTGTCAATGCAGAGCAACCAAAAATCTCTAGATTTTGTTGAAAATCTCTACACTATAACAAAAAGCAGTGGTGTTCTGAGATAAAAAACCAGTAAGAAGAAAAACTCATAAATACCGAGTACTTAAGTACAGGGCATTCTTCTAAATGGCAACTGAATAACAATTACTGAGCCAAAATGTGGCATATCGTTATAATTCCATACAGAAACCAATTTCCTGACAAATAAAGCTACTCCTGTTTGTTAGGAATATTTCTATCAAAGGGCAAGGTTCAATGAGGTGCTACACTTGGCTTCTGTTTAAGCACAGAAATCAATATACACAGTAGACTGATCGTGTGTTTGAAGTTCATTATATAGTTAAGCATTTTAGTAAAACAGAACATCAGTTTAGAAACATAAATGAGATTTCTTCAGACCATTGCAGGAAAGCAATTCACCTATACAAGAATTCAAGTTGACAGGAAGAGTTTCCACAGACAAATAAGCTGACAATAACCTGAAGCACTGGTGTTGCTGATTTTCAGCCACATTGTCACAATGGAGAAAAAAAAACAACTAAAAACTTACCGTTTTTAAGTACTAAAGACTCCAACACTAGCAAAACCAACTAAAAGCTTAGCACCGTCATAGCTTTCTTTTCATTATATACCCAGTTAAAATACTTAATTGAACAATATAGAAACTAAAAAGGCATTAAATACATTTTACAAATATTCTTTAATAACTTACATAAAAAAGGAAGTAAATGTATTCCTTAAGTGTCCAAGTAAGGAAAATATTAGGTCTTTATCTATGTCTTAAAATATCAGTCAATTAAAGAATTCAGTTTCATCAATGTAATTTTAAAATTTCAAATACACTGATTTTATTGCAATAAATAATAGAGTAATCCAGGTTGAATTAAGTGAGTAGGCAACTGCATATCATGCAAGACTACCAAAAATGGAAGAAAAAAGAAGATAAGGTGATTCACTTCTTCGATAGCTTTCATAACCAAAAGCACAGAAGGGTGAATGTGCTGATTCAAAAGGTCCACAGACAGAAAGGCTTTAATCGACCAATGGAAAAATAACAATTTGTGTCAAAGGATGGAGAAACCACCATCCAACATCAAAACATATTTTACTGCACAAAGGTTTATGTGACAGTCTAATAAAACAGACCCTAGGAGGAGAGAGAAAACACGAATGTCATGGCACCAAAGGGTGTTTTTATCTTCATAAAATGCCATGAGGATGTGACCTAGCAAACAAAGCAGAAGCCCAAGGCTTTCTGGTAATAGAAGATAAAGTCTGAGAATTTCTGAAGAGATTAATTAAGCCAGAATAATCCAGGTCATTCACATTTTTAATCTTTTCATTTTCAAAAATACTCTATGAAAGTATTGAATGCTTCAAGGCCAAAATGTAATAAAGTTCTGACAATAAAAAGTAATCATCTGAAAACTGTCTCAGTTTAACATAGTGGAGCTGGTGATATTTTGAAAAATATCAGCTATAACACATTTTGCTCACAATTTGCATTCTGAAGGACCTCCCCGAATAATACAAGCAAAAACTGCCATGTAAAAATTTAAAATTTATAGACAACATGATAAAAAATTTATTTTATCTTCACTTTAAAAAATAATTCATGCTTGAGATACTTGGAATAATTATGACAACTGTCTAAAAAAACCAAACCCAAACAACAAACCAAACAAGTGAGCCCAGTTTTGTTTATCAGTCAGAAGCTGGCTGGTTGTCCATATTCGATGCTGCTTCACTCTCTCCGTGGGTGAGCTAGCAGCCAGGTTTTCCATAATTGCACTAGCTTTAGTGTAGATATTTTTGAGACAACGTAAAGCTAAACAAGTAGTCTAAATTAAACCTTTTCATTTCTGGTTTTGGTTTTTTGTTTGTTTGTTTGTTGTTTGGATTTGGATTTTTCCCAGCAAGCTTCTCTAGTGATTAAAAGCTGTACAAATCCTTCAGAGAAAAAAGAACATCTTAGTTCCTCAAATCAGATTTATTGATGATGGAGCTGGGAAATGGTGCTGTGACTGTACCATCCCTTCTCCTTTACTGCACAAGCAATTGCATTTGTCTGAGTTCTTCCTTTTACATGAGCATATCTTTTAGGGGAAAAAATGACCTTGACAGGTCAAAGCCTTGATCTTTATAAGAGGTATAGGTGCCCAGGCACTGATGGGGTGGCTGCAGGGGTCCCTCTGTGAGGAGAAGCCAGGCCTGACCCATGCTGGACACAGCCAGTTCCAGTTGCTCCAACCAACCCGCAGCAGGACATGGCTGAGCACAGTAGCCAAGGTGCTGCCACCTTGGGGAAAGCTATTTCAAAATGGGCAAAACTTTGCAACAGCAGTGTGGAGTGATGAGAAAAAAAGTGTGAGAAACATCCCTGCAGATATCAAGTTCGGAACAGATGGAGGAATGGGGAGGAGGTGCTCCAGGAGCAAAGATTCCCCAGCAGCCTGTGGAGGAGATCATGCAGTGGAACCTGTGGAGAGGACCATGCCAGAGCAGATATCCACACTGCAGCCCATGGAGGACCCCTCCACTGAGGGTGGATAATGGAGCAAGTGGATATTTCTTGAAGGAACTACAACTCATGGGGAGCTCATACAGGAGCAGGTTTATCCTGAAGGACTATAGCCTGTGGTAAGGACCCACACTGAAGCAGGGGAGAAGTGTGAGGAGGAAGGAGCACAAGAGTAGAGCTGTTACAGACTGACAACAACCCCCATTCCCCTGTGCCACTTGGGGTTGTGGGGAGGAGGTAGAGGAGTTGGGAAGGAGTGAAGATGAACCAGGCAAAAAAGGTCGGGGAAGGTGTTTTTACTTTTGTCTTTGTTTTTCACCACCTTACTCTATTTTTATTTGGCAAGAAATTAAATGAATGTTCCTTGAGTTGATTTTGGCTGTGATGGTAGTTGCTAAGTGATCTCTCTGTCTTTATCTCAAACCATGAGCTTTCTATTTTTTTTCTGCCCCTGTCCTGTTGAGGGGGGTAGTGAGAGAGCAGCTGGGTGGCTGTCCAGATCTGGCCAAGCTCAGCCCACTACTAACTTTTAAACAAAGAGCCTTTTAAGAAATTATTGCAATTAAATTGTGCTGTTGGATGTTTCTGTACATCTGTGACATCTACTTGCAGATTACTGCCAGACATATCTATATGTCATAATAACAATAAATACACAAACTTAATACCTCCAACAACAAAATGCTAACAAAAAAAATCTTACTTGTTGCAGCTCTTGACTGTAAGAATCTAAAAGACTAGTCATAATATTTAACTATATATATATATGTATATATGAAGTACAAATAGCAATCATACATTATTTCTCAGAACTGTCCCACTTATTGCATAATACTTGTCCATTTTAAAGCTGCATTTTACATTACACTGCTGTAAAATATCATGCTGTTTCCCAGAAAGAGAAGCAGCTGTTTCTTCTCAGTGTGGGTACGGAGAACATTGCTCTTGTAACTTTATCCCCTTAGGTAGAATCCTTTCATGCTTTATATGTCATGTCAAATATTACCCACTCAAAGGACCAAAAGAAAAAAGCTTACACATACGTACAGATTAGAACCTCTCCATTTATTTTATGAACACTTTAAAGAGTTTTAGGTCAAGACCAAAAAAAAGAAGCTTTTGGGTGGAGCTCCCATGTAACAACTCAACTTCCCAAACATCAGATGGCTTTTATTTGGTCTGAGCAACCTCAGCATTTCCATAGGACACTGCCTTTCAGTCTTCTGTTCCACATTCATCCTCAGTCAACAAGATCATTACTGGCAATACAAGATCTCATGTTGTCCACTACACTTCTTCACTTGCAGTACAGAGGTAGCTTAGGTTTAATGCCAGGTACTTGAAGCAAAGCCAAAAATAAACCAATGTGCATAGCTCACAAAACTAAGACAAGATTACATTTGTGTATGTATTCTTCCAACTGAATGGGAGAAATCAGCTATTTATCCCTTAGATAATTATTACATTACTGAACAATGGTGCTAATGTTATATGGTTAAATATGGAGTTAACTAGAAGAGTCTAGACTGACAAAGGATATATTTCTTAACCATAGGTTAGGGGGTGGGGGCTGGACCAAAGAAGTTATCTAAGAGGTCAAAGCATCCAAGGAGATAGCACACTTGATATTATTAAATAGAACTGTGCTCCTTATCCATAAAATAGCTCACAGAGAAATTGATCACATTGGCTTTGTTATTTCAAGTGTACAGTAAGTGGTGTCATAGAATGGCCTAAAGCATAAATCAGAACTATATATAATGACACATCCTCAACCAAATCAAGTTATGGTTGCAGAGTAAAAGTATTATTTTATGAAGTCAATTTCCTGTCACTGGAAACAAGAGTAAGATTCTGAAAATATTTGTAGGGATGGATACTGGGTCCACAAAACAACCAGATCTGTGACAAAATATCCATTGAGATCAGTAACAGCACAACCACTGTACTGACCAGACCCACACAAGTCACAGACATGTCTGATACTACTGTGGAAAACCTGTAGGTTAAACTGTCTTTCTAAACACTCCTTGATGAGAAACTAAGTTCCTTGAGCATTGGAGTGGTGTTGTACTCAGGAGTTAGCAGAAAGGAAGTTTTGTAGGAAATAACTTCAGTGAGTTGAAGTAGTTTATTCTTCTAATTAATGATTAAGTAGCATAGAAAGAAAGTGTTGAAAAGTTTCTAACATATTTAAAATACAACATAACTTTCAAGAAAGTAGGAAACAGTCTACTTGATAAGCCTTGCAAGAGCAAAGTTTTAAACCTTGCAAGAGAAGCTCTCTGGGTTCTTCCAGTGTTATTAAATTTGTGATCTCAAATTGCTCTCTATGAATACAACAGCATTCTAACACAAGTATTTTCTAGATAATGAAGATCTTCAACTAAAAGTCCATCGATCTTATTTAGAACAACAACATTTATTGGAATTTGCAGTATCCTCCACAGCAAAGCTGCTGAAATTCCACCTGAGTATACTCATCACTCATCTTTGCAGTACCATGAGATTCTTCTCTCCTTTACAGTTTTATTACCATTTTAAAAGAATCCACAAATGCACCCAAACACTCCCACTCCAGCAAGAGGGAATTTGTGCTCAGGGACACGTCCAAAGAAGGTCAGACATGTTTCCAGTATGATTCTAGCCCAATGGTCAGCTAACCAGAAGTTCAAGCAAGAAGAAATGAGGAATATGGGTGAGAGTTTGAAGCAGAGAATATGGATCTCTTAATTTCACCAATCTCAGCACAAGTTCTTTAAGCATTTTATAGCTTGGTTCTCCTGTCTGGTCTTCCCATTATTCATTTGAAATCAACTAGTCAATACATAGATAGAGAGGACCTTGCCACTAGCATAATGGTACAGGGATAAATCATGCATATTTGTGTTTTAAATATAAATAGAGAAATTTTGGGAGAGTCATATCTCATTCATTTGCTCTAGTTACCCAGATAGAACAATTTGGAATAAACTAAGAGGGGATAGTTACAGAAAAACTTAAAGGAGTCCTATTCCCCTTGCCACTCCTACAATCTCTCTTTTTTTTTTTTTTGCATTTGCAGAAACGGATACAATTCACTCACTAACTCAAACGCTGGTAAACATAACTGGATGGCATTTACGGCAAATCTCCTGTCATCTTTATTAATGCAGTATTAATCTAATGATGATGTAGGCAAGTATAGCAAATTGCAGAGTAGGATGAAAAAATGTATTTAATACATTAAAATATGAATGTTAGAATGAATGTCGATGGAGACAAATGAGCTTATCTATTTTGCTCTAAATATAAGACTGAATCTTTCTTTTTCAAAGAGCAGCCATTAGAGTCAGAAACACAGATATTAAATTCATGCAGACATGGAGCTCCAGAAGAACTTTACAGTGCTCTAATGAGAATTTTTCATTCAGTACAAACCTGACATGTTTGCCACAGCTTTGTGCTTACAAAACGGTATTCTGTCCTGCCAGCTGTTCCATTCTATTCATTTTGGAAAACTGAAGTCCACTTTAATACATCAATGTATAGTCTTTATTTTGCATGTTTCCTGTCTGGAAAACATTATGGTTTAAGGAATCAACCACTTGCAAGCACAAAGGCAGATGATTCAAGAGATGAATTTCTGCTGAAACACCCAGGGATATTATATACACAGTCAACTGTAATGCATTTTTTTTAATGTAGTGGAAATACCTGAACTTTAAGCCTCTCTTAAGATCTAGCTTGGCACAGAGTAACCCCTAACATCTGTAAAGGTGCTGCAGTCAGCTTTTTAGATACTTTTTAAAAATTATCTTTATTTTTTCTCACTATTTATCCCTCACTTTGTCTTTCACTGTCCAACTGAGAATCAGCCATTAGTGGTAAAGAATCTACACTGACTCCAGTTACCAGACTGCTTATAATAGCTTCCCAACTGGCACCTCATGGAAGCCCATATGCCATTTCAACTGAAGAGCATGGCAACATGCCCACTGATATTAGTGGAACTGAAATTAATTTTAGATGTCCAAAACTCAGAAAAGCTATTGCTTCAACTGTCTTACTTTTTTCTTCTCAAAATCTGCCCTGTCTTCCTTCAAGCTTCTTAGAGCTAATTAGAAGGTTTCAACTCCTGTGCAGCTGCTAGGTTATTTTTGAGCTGGTGAAGGAGGAACAGCAATATAGCTAGATCTGCACTTACAAAGGAAAAGAGCCTCATCTCAGAGCTAGATGCAGACTCTAAGAAGCATATTCTGTCCCTCCAAGTCTGCATCTAGGGAACTGTTTTGACCTACTGAAGTGAGCATTAATATGAATTGATACACTGTGATTTGAGTTTGATTTTCCCTGTCATATTACATTTGCCACTTACCCTGCCTTGAGATAAATGGCATTGATAACGACGTTATCATATTCCTACCAATATCACACAGGTAGCACCCCAGTTTGAACCTGGCCAGGTGAAACTACTTTACATTGGAGAGAGGCCAAATTTCAACATCAATATGTTCCTTCAAAATCACATTACTTGTAACTGGAGGTTGACTGGAAAGACTCTCACTGTCAGCTATTCAGGACTAATTTTTCATTACACTACATTAATTTTTCTTGTGCTTTTGTATTAAGCACATAAGCAAGTTTCAAGTGCTGGCTTAAGAATCCAAATCCTACGCATGACGAGTATACTGTAATGGAGCTTCCTGAAGCTCTAAGTTTTAGCAAATGCTGATAATCTGTCTGCCTCAAAACATAATGGGACAAGAGCAGGTCAAGCCTTGCTTTATAGAATTTTACTTTAATTAACAGTGTTATGATTAAAAGCTTTCTATGTAAAAAACTTCTTGTATAACACTGCAGTGCTAAGGTATTTTAACTCCTAACTTACGAGGCACACAAATGTATTCATGGTGAGGTTAAAACCATTAACAGGATCAAAGGAGTTAAAGGGACTGAGAAGAAAGTTGAGTTTTGGTAGCTGTTGCTCTACTAGCTCCAAATTCTTCCTTCCTCCCTATCACAAGTATACAAAATTATCAGGCCTAAATATTAATATGGTACATAGTTTCCAATCAAGCTCATTTGTTGACTGGAAAAAAAGTGCTCCAACAGCATCTTCTCACTGACAGAAAAAGGTTTTTCTTAATAACTTTACAGTTCTCAGAATATAAATTTAAAATCTCAGCTTTGGATTCTGGCAATATGTAGGTGGCTCTGTGTGTGGGTGGCTGCCACCTCTATTGTTGCATTATTAGAAAGCTGCCATTAAGCAGATCTCCATGCTATCATACTTGGTGGAGCCCAAGTATAAAATTATATGCTCTCTGGCTCCTACACTTGGATGCCTATGTCAAGAAGAGATCACTAAAACGTCATAGGCTTAAGTAACTGGCATTCAGAAAGCTTGATTTTTCCACAGGACCGCTATCTACATATTGTGTCAGAAATAAGAACAGTTTAAAAGGTACCTCCTCCTCCTTCTAATTACTCTGAAAGAGATTGCTTTGAAAAGCGCTTTGCACCCTTACAGAAGCAGCAAAATATTTTTATAGGCATTTATAAGTCAGTTGTTTCCTTTTAAAAGTGTCTGCATTTTGATAAAAGCTTTGTGCTGAATGTACAGCATTCCTCGCGTGCTTTGTTGAGTGAACAACAGGCTACTAAGTAACAACGTGACCTGAGAAATACAAGCAGGGAGAGGTTTGCAGCAGTAAACATCTGTAACTATAACGACTGGAGGATGACAATAGTACCACTGACACCATCCTTCACCAGATTACAGCCAAAGGAGATTGCAGGATGTTTGGATCTGCTACTTCATATTGAGAGCAAAGTCTGAACCATACCAATCAGCTCCAAGTTCAAGGTGGAGCAAGAGACATTCTATTACCATATTCATTTTCCTTCTGTTATGATTCTGCACCTGTAGCTGGAATTCAAGCTGTCCCAGCAGAAGTATTACACTTTTATTATTAAGAGGTTTCTATTATATTAATGTTTCAGGTAACAGCACTTATAACCAAAGTATTGTTGTATTAATGGGAACAGTGATATTTTAAATGAATGATTAGCAGCTCTTAAAACAAGACTGTTAAAGTGCCTATGGATACACAAATGTGGGTAATGTGCTGTTGGTCTTTTCCTAACCACTAGCATTTGAAGATGCCTTTTCCTGCCTTTTTACCAACAGCAATTCTGGTAATAGCATTGCCAGGTATAGGAGCAAGAGACTTACAAACTTATGCAACAATCGTTCATGAGAAGAAGCTGTTTCAGATACCACAACCTACTAGTAAACCCTTGTGGCTTAAGAATTCATTCAGGTACACCATTTCAAAACCCGCCTGGACGCCTTCCTGTGCAACCTCATCTAGGTGTTCCTGCTCCAGCAGGGGGATTGGACTAGATGATCTTTTGAGGTCCCTTCCAATCCCTAACGTTCTGTGATTCTGTGTGATTCTGTGATTTAATTATCTGAGTTAGTGACCTCCAAAGGAAAACTTGCATGTTTCTAACAAGGACTGAGTAGGTGACATTGTATTATTTTTAAAGACACTAAGAAAAGTTGCAAGTGGTTGCTAAGCGGTTCTGCTCTTTTTGTTTTACTAGCTTTCAGAGAACTTAACTCAAATTTTCAAAGTGCACAAAAGGGAAAGGAAATATCTTCAAAGATCAGAAGCATTAACCTCATTCTGACTAAATTACAGCCGTATAATTAAATCCTGTTGATTTAAGCCCACTTGTTGAAATAGAGGCCCAGTTTTTAAATCGCTGCATACTTTCTCATCATATATCCCCCCAAAAAGCTGTGACTAAACAGTTGTTTGATCCATCAAAAGATGACTGTATTTCACAGAACAATTTCTGTATGTGTAAGTCACACTCAAAGATATTCAAAAACAGTTAAGGTTAATTGTTATTACTAGAGTGGTCTTCAATAGGCATTCCAGTGTAAAAAGGGACAACTATTTAGTTGGAATCAGGAATAGTTAAAGCCATGATGAAAAAAAGCTATGTGCAGAGAAAGCTGGGTGCCGTTAGCTGCAATGCATTGTGCACTGGGACTGCCAGTGTTGCCAAGCAACTGCCAGGAGGGGTGGAAGGCACCAAAAAAAGGCCTAAATCTAGAGTTGCTGTGGCACAGTGTTTCCGATGAACTGCCGTTTCAGCTACTGTAGGCCATAAATACACTATTTTGGCTTACTTTCCACTTTTATAATGAAAACTAAGCAACAGAATTAGAGCAAGCGTACAGGATTATATTTTAAATATAGTTAAATGAGATTCTTATTCTCTAGGTTAAAAATGTATTTACCCATTTCTCATAGCAACAAAATCTAGTGTTTAATTTTCTCATGAAAATTCATGAAGAAATAATTAAAAGCTTACTGGATCAGGAGACACTGTTGGAAAAATCCTTTCACTGGTACATATCAGACACATGTAATTTTAAACCATGCCAGTCTGAGGATGAAAAACTTCAGGTTTGCAGAGTGTTGTGGATTCAGACTATCCCTGATGTCACCATGCTACTCAGTGCAGATCCATCTCAAATCCTAACCAGAGAACCTAGAACAACTTCCTATTTCAGAAATCACTGAGGAGTTATGGATAGCCACAAGCAGACTACAGGGCCTACACTGCACTCTCATTATATTTAAATGGTTAAGTGGCGCAAATAATTTTAAGTATTTCTTTGGTTTTGTATCTGGGACTCATTATGAATAGCCTTTGGGAATAATGAAAGTTCCTTCTCTCACTGAAGTATTCACTTGACAGCTGAACAAGCTGACTCAAAGTTCATGTCCTTCTTGAAAGGCATGAAAGACATACCCTTCCCATCAGACTATAACCAAGCTAGCGCAGTAACACAGGCCTGGCCAATCACCCAAACATAAGAGCTCCACACAGCCTCAGACTGTAAAGTTGCTTTTGCAGAAGTGCAGACTGAGGGCACATGCTGTGTTGGAAAGCTTACAACAGCTCAGAAGCTCATGAAGATGAATGCCAGTTAACTTAGCTCACTTGCTTCTCATCCTTGGAGCTTACAGTAGCACATGGAATAAATTGTAAATAATTGAAAGCTACTATGATAAACAGATTAAGAAAATTAATTGTTAAATAGCAATTGAATCTCTTACTGCCCAGTGTTCCTCAGATGCCAAGTTACCCAGTTGAGAGATTTCCAGAAGTTACTTTCTTCTGATTCTGATTATTTTGTGAAATTATTTCTCTCTCTGAGCTCCACCCAGAAGGGAAGGACTCTCAGGCTGTAGTCTACAATGCATGGCACCAGTGCCACTTAACGTCTTCAGGTTATTGTGCCTCTAGTTCAAGATATTATTCCCTATTAGTACAGTGTTCCCAAATTACCTCATTAAGTGTCATGTCAGACACTAACTTAAATACTGCATAGCATATATTGAGGCCAGGACCTTCTGATCGTTTAGATAAGTTGAGAATTTTACTGTAATCCTTTTTTCATCTAAAATAAAAATCTCTCAGTGTTACCACCAGCAATATACAAAAATATTAACTGAGGTTTGTTTAACATGTGAAATTAATTTTTAAGACGCTTATTCCATGGTTTTTAATATTTCAGCATTCTAAATACCTATCCTTATCATCCAAGTAATACTTTACATTTTGAGGTGTCCAGCTACCTTGTACTACATTTTTGAAAGCCTCAATTAATTTTAATGCCTAAATTAGTTTTTGGGGTTTTGCAAGATTAGACCTTGTCAAATTCCAACATTTTTTTTCAGAGAAAGGATTATATGCCTAAGATCAGAATGATCTTTTAATAAAAATCTTACTTTTTGAGTCATGACAGGGAAATGCTAGGTCTCCTTATTAAAACCCTTTAATTAGTTGCTTAACATCACAAACAATATGCTGCTTTCTCTAATCTCATTTTAGGAATAACTGAGGTATTTTAAATAGAAATAATAATGAACTCTGAAACAGACACACCTAGAAAGTCTTGAGAGTTTACAGGGTGTTTTCTAATTTGGTCCAGTGATTTCTATTTATTCTGGATCTATGCCACTGTATTTGACAGCTGCATTTAGCTGGTGAGGTTAGTTCAGGAAAACTTGGATTAAAAATGAAAGTATATTACTCTTACTGCTACTATTCCAGGAAAATAATTTTATTCTTACTTTAGCTTACTTATTTCAATATTTTTTTAAAAAACAGAATCACTAGAACTTCTATCTGTAAAATATTTTTACAAAGCATAAATGAAATTTGAGATCAGGATGTAAAAGCTACTTTTCTCCTAATGGGATGTACCATGGAAGTGATATGCCCAACCAATGAAAGTATCATAATAAAGTTGATATAATATACTTGCATTTATATTTGCTAAGTATATTGGAGCATGAGGAAGCCCTCTTAAAATAGCCCTCAGAACAGATCAAGGAAAAGTTAACAAAGATGATTATTGAATTATTTTATATATTTCTAAAAAAAATATTTTTTGCATTTTGAATGGATGGTTAAGGAACAAAGAAGGTGGATATTTCAATAGGCCATTAGATTTTCTAATCAAGATGTGAGTAAGCGTGTCACCTCAGAATATTATAAATACAGTGCACAAATACTGCCAAACAAATGGTCACTTTTGAATTGATATGGATTTTGTTCTCAAATCAAGAAACAAAAATCTCAGAACTCGGGACATGAATGTGTATTTATTCCTTGTCTTTGTAACACAGCTTGTTTTCTTTATCTCTCACAGCAGTGTAAGGGCTTAACAAAGAACACCGATCAGATAACCAACACAAAGAATGATGAGTCAAGGTACCATACTTGATACCATTCCTTATTTTCTGTGTAGTTGGATCTACTACTTGCAAGGATCTAATAATCAAGCAATTAGAGATAATATGCGTTTGACAGAAAACATTTCCCTGTTTCTGATCCAAGGCATATGTGAAAAGAAAAGGAATTACAATACATCTAGCCTTGGCATTCTGATTCTGTCTGCATTCACAATAACAAATCATTATTTTCTGTGTAGCTGTTCAAAACTAATTGTATCTTCCACAAAAAACTGAAGGCTTAATATCTAAATCTAAGCTACAGCATTTACATTTCTCATTGTCAACTGCAGAAGTTTGCAGTCAAAAAAAAATGCAAAACTATGCAAAACTATGAAAGTTTTGTTAGATTTGGGGTAAAAAATTGACAAGTTTTCATATAGTTTTCTACTTTGTATTATATTTTTCAAATTTAGATTTAAAAAAGCTTATCTGCCATCTCTGCTTCTATTTTTCTGCCTCTCCTTCTCTGTTTTCCATACTTTGAGGTTTTTTTTGTTTTTGTTTGGTTTTCTTGAGCTTTACAGTGAACTAAAAAGTGAGTTAAAAAGAACACTGGTCATTGAGCAGCTAAAAGATGCTTGCAAGAAGTCATGAAAAGGTCAAGAGTAAAATTTGTTATACAAGTACATATTTTAATCCTACTTTTCCAATCAAAGATTTCAGTGGTCCTTATAATTGATAGGGCAGTAGAACTGTGCAGAGACAGGCATCAAAGTACTTCAATATTAATGCACACAAGTAATTACATGAACTTTACAAAGAGCCATAACAGAAAAAGAAGCAGGTCTATTCCACTACCTCTGTTTTTAACAGAACCTGTAAAAGAAACAGTCCAAGACTGTCAGTGCCAGAAAAGGCTCCTGAGAACTATTTGGTATTTGCTGAGCAAGTTAAAATAACAACGTGTGGCATTTTCAGAGCTGTACCAATGGCCGTATCCTGCACACTTCTGCATGTCTCTTAGGAGATGCAGAACACTGGTACACCTGAGGGCATTCAGTACGTACCAGGAAGGGTTAAGCATCTCTTAAGAAGAGAACCAAACATTTCACTCAATATTTCACTTGCAGCAATGTTGCTGGAGAGTTAAGCACTAGACTGTAAGTTAGTAGGCAGATAAAAATTACATAAACTCTCGTGATGCTTTTTTGCTTTTTATTTGCTATGCATATAGTTATGTTTCAGAGACTTGAAATCACTTTACAATTCAGAGTGCATTTAAGCTTTTTAAGAACACAACCTAATATGACTTAGCACTAAAGTGCAGATTTATACACAAGTGCAATTGGATGGCTGCTTTTCTCAGCCAGTTGTCAACCAAAGCAGAGGAAAAAACCTTCCTCAACTGCAAAACCCAATCTCATGAGCTTTCTCCACCCTAATTTATTGGGCTTCTCTTAGCCCATTTTTCATGGAGTTGTCAGATGTAAACTAGTCTATACTTGATGACAAACGGGAATTTATAATGTGGAAATCTAATTAACCATGCACATAAAATAAAAAGTTTATTTTAAAAGATTCTGGCTTTAAACCCATGAACAACTAAACACGTGATTTGGTAAGTAACTTCCATTTTGATCACAGTGTCTGATAAATCTGAATGTCAATTATTGAATCACATTATAAATGCAAGCATTTATACTTTATAAATACTATTTTCTCCTAAGTAGGATAAAACTGGATGTAGGGTCTCTGCTCTAAGTAAAATGAGCGCTACACCAACCTCCTCGCTGGTAAAAAATTAGCTGTTATCACTGTATGTATGCTAAATCATATGGAGGTGCTCAAACTATGTCAGAAATACATAAATTGAAATATGACATTTTTTTAAACGCAGGTTGATGACTTTGCAACTCCTTCGATTCATACCTATAGTGAAGCCTGAATCGTGCACAATACCATATGATAAATGCAACGCACTCAGCTAATCATAACCTACCTAAAATTCTTTCCTATTTCATTTGAATGCTTGTATAGCAGAGGCTTTCTCAGCAACCTCTGTCATACATCCTGGCCTGTTTTCCTTCAAATCCACTACCTGTTCTGCCAATGAAACATTCCCCCAGCATTATCTTCTGCCTTCTCCTGCATATTTTCTATGCTTTCCACAGAACATAATTTCTGCTGCTGGTTACCTCAACCAGACTATCCCTACTTGGTTTGGAGGTCTGTCTCATACCTTTGGATACTCCTTTTTTATTTCAAGTATTACCTTAGCACAATTCCTCACCTCATTTAAGCAAGTTACAAAGGATCAATCTCAAAAGAAAAGTTTTAGTCACATTGAAACATGCTATACCAGAAAACCCCTAATAAAGCCATTTACTGTATAGGTTGCTTGAAGTTAGCACAGACATACTGATTTATATTTATAGGTAGTCTGCAAATATTAAATAATGTTTAGACAGAAAAATAATAGGCAGAATAGAGTTTTTTCTTTCCCTTAGAGGCTGAGAAATTAATTAGATGACCATTCAGGTGAGTGAGGTCCATGCAGAACTCAGACACTCCTGGTATGCATGGACTTCACAGACCACCTCACCTCTTTACATGGGCAAAAGCAAGCTATTTAACACAGTCATACCACAGCACATTTTGTGAGCATGTGAATTCCTTCTGTTTCTGAAAGGAATATTTATGACTGTGCTCCAGGAAATTGTTCTTCTGTAATTTCTGAATGTAAAATTACTTTAGCAAATTTACATTTTGTTAATTGATAACATATGTTGTAATTTTATCTTCATAACTATTAAACAGCTTGACAAAAAGCACTTTGCCTCTGTAACCACAGCATCGCAGCAACTGTTTTCACGTATCTTGCAAACACCTCTATTTTCACTGAAAATTTATTTTGCATCAGTTCTGTTACCTGCTACAGGCTGTTTACTTTTGATTTTTGTTTCCTTTGGCACCACCTCTAGAACAACAAGGAGTCCATTTCAGGACTGTGGAAGGGTTTTAATCTTAGCACACTGGGACTGAGTAACATATTTTATATTGATACTAATGTGCAGTACATTCCTTACGTGCTGTGAGTACTGTTGCCTCTGGCAGCACATACACAACGTGTTACCTCTGAACTGCCAGGTTCATTCATGATGGCAAGTACTTTAGCTCAGTTTCGGCTGAGAGGATGACTGAATAGCTTTTGTTGGCATACAGGACTGCATAAAGCTGTGAAATTTTGATATTATATATAAATATTTGTTTCTAAGCCTTTTTACACTATTTTCATAAAAGCTAGGAAATTGTCAAGTCCTGAGGCAAAAAAAAAAAGTGGTAATTTCAAGAATTATTAGACTTCTTCATCCAAAAAGATGCTCTTTGTCCCTGAAATTGTAGCCTATGGCATCCCAGGGTAAAGTTCTCTTTGACTGAAGAGTCCCCAGAATGTTCACTTGTATGGTACAAAATCTCTGAGATGTTTGGGAAACAAATGCATGTCGTAGCAACAGCAGTCCTCCAGCACTTTCATACCAATGAAAGATGCAAAGCATCTTGATGCCATGGAAGAGTGAAAAAGCTTGTAATGCTGTGGCAAAGAACCTCATCCCACCAATTCTTCACCACTCTTATAGCCAGGAAGCGCTGCCAGCGTGTGCCAAGTTCTCACATTTGGCAAATCAGATCAAAGTGGTAGCATAAAATGTGAGAAAAGTAACATACCAGTGAATGAGATAAGAAAGGCTTCGCTGTACTCAATACTTCACCTATACACCTAGGCAGTCTAGTTCTAACTTGCAATAATAGAGTTTAGATCGATATATTGCATAGCTAGGGAAGAGAGTTTAAATCTTTTACAGCTTAATGTTTTCATCCTATCAGCCACCCAACAGTCTCTTTTTTAAAACAGCCTGCAACTAGAAAAGTGAATATTCTGCTCTTGCACTGTGGCTCATTCACTTTGTTAGACAAGGATGCTCATTCACAGCTGCTGTCCACACTGGACTCAACTGTAATGCATGCTGATACTCTGCAACTTGTCCATATTCACTGGGGAGTCTCCATTCTTACAAAAAAAAAAACAACTGGTACTTTTCTGACTTACTTTGCTAAATACTATGCTCTTATATAAAGACAGTAACATCAGTTGGCATTTATAGTACTCTAGTTTGTGTCTATATTGAAGACAGTACATTATGTTTGTTGTGATGTGAGAACTGTATTACAGGCCTATCCCAAGTTATCTTGCTGGCCATAAAAAAATACACTGCACAACTTCATATTTACTGTAGTTCATTCCCAAGGATAATCTAAAAAATCCCCTGTTTCTGAAGGCATCTGACCCATCAGAGAAACATGACAGGCAATCTCGCATCAAATATATATTAAATAAGCGTGAAAATAAAGTTCAGAAGACATCATGAATGGAATAGAAAAATCTGAAAAATCAGGTAACTGCATCATGGTGCCTCTGGCCAAGCATGCAACAAATAAAAAGCATCAAACCAATGCAGTATTTTCTGAAACACCATAGATGGGATACAGCACAAGTGACAAACGAGAGAGCATAGCTGAAAGTTCATGAAACGTGATGATGTGCAGTACGTGCACAAGCTACCTAACTCTCAGGCCTTCTGATGCTATCCTTGCTCAAGGAAGTTTGAAGGAAGAATGTAAAAAGGAAGTATAACAGTTGTGGTTTTCACTTTAACAGGTAGCACTTTCCCTGCAGAAAACAGATTGCCAATTCCTTATTCCATAAAGGATTTTTACCTTGCCTTTCATAATGGAACAGGAACATAATGGAGTTTAATGATGCCATGTTATCACAGCTGAGAATCATAGCTATTCTAGAGTGAACACGCATTAAAATGAACTATGCATATCTTACAAGAATTTCCAACTAATACTGGTTTTGAACTGCACCCATAATAGCCCTAGAAATTTCATTAAAGACATTTAGTTTCCACATTCTAACATGGAAAGATCAGATAAAGAATGGTTTATTACACGGCTAAAACATGCACCTCATTGTAAGTGCAAGTATGACAGGAAAGCACACCATCCTGCATTTCTGCCAGATGCCTGCATTCTGTTCCAAAATCTAAGTGAATATAGAATTTAATGGAACAATAAAATCCAGAGGAGAAGAAAAGTAAATGGATAATATTTACAAAAGGCAAGTCAGAGAGGGCTGATGATCTGTGTCTTGCCTTCCCATGGATCAACCAAACACACTTGGGAGCAGTCACCGGGGAACTGATTTACAAAAGCTGTACGTGCACAGGAAAAGAGTCCAAAGCAAGCAGAGAAGAAAAAGAGGATGATTAATCATTTATTAAGAACACGATCAAAACTTGAACCACACAAAGGACCTGTAGACAAACACTATGATTATAAAAAAAACTATGCATAAGAGAAAACCCTGGCTTTGCTATGTAAAAGGAGGCTCTCTATTCAGTAATGTAAACACAAGCATTTAGAGTTGTTTAAGTTGTTCTACCATATCCAAATCACCTAGCAGATACAACAGAAGAAGACAAGGAAACCTACACATTTCTTGAAAAGAATATGGAGGGCAGGTAGAATACCCTAGGGTATTTCAAACATCACTAGATGCCTATGTTTATAAAACTGAATCAGAGTTGGAATATTTCCATTGACTTCAGTGAAGCAAGGATTTTCGTGCCAGTGATGCTGAGAGTCTAAGGGCCAGCAGACCAAGCAGAACAGTTTAGGCTTTACTTAGGAATCCCAGTGACTAAAAATTAATAACCTAAGGGGATCAGTTGAATTTGTTATATTCACTGTCTCTCTTCCCTAACTATAGGAAAAACATTGGTGCTTCCATGGTTAAGAACACTGAACCAGAAACTAAAGCCAGACAAGTGAGAAACAGTAGAAGATCCTTTATCTACTCAGCAATTTGGTTGTTTAGCTCCCTCAGAGGACAGATTACTAGTAGAGAAATGATAGCCCTTTTGAAAATGTAATGTAAATGTAAATAGGAAGGAATGAAGGGAGAATGATGCTATCATCTGCCTTTTGCATAATTCCTTACCAAAGACCTTCATTTTAGGCAATCTACATTTTGAAGTAGATCTCCAATGCCATCAACAAGTGTTGAACTGTAAAGATAACATACTTGCAGTAAGAGCCCTTTCCAGCCAGCAATGTAATAGCATAGGGTCAAAAATCAGGCAAGCAAACGACAATGTTGGCTGCAAGGGCCAGAATTCCAGATCTTCTGCTCCTTCATGACTGTCTATCCCCTGCAGTTAAGCACTACAGCTACTGTACATTGTTTTTGCAGGCTCTTATCTCCTAGTGCAGGGTGCTTCTGTGCACACACAGATGTCTACTCTGTGTAATTACCTGGAGCATCTCACTTAAATTACATATTGCTGGGAAGGAGGCAATCAGAGTGTTGTCTGGATCAGACATCTAGGCTACATCTATATTGTTTAAATTAAATGTAGCCAGGAACATTCCTGAGCACTGAGGCCAACTGATACGGAACAACTGCATCTACTTTAGGAAAGTCTCAGCCTCCAAAGCAGTGTAACCAAACTGCCCGATGGATGTATTTTGGCTTTCAAACCATGCCCGGGAATTCCTTGGGAAAGAACTAGTCAGTAAAAGCAAAAAGCTAACCATGGGCAATTGTAACATGTAAAGACTAGTGAAAGCCAGGGCCCAAGAACATTCCTAGATATCATCCAATTTGGTAAAAATGTAGCATAAAAATCCATGCAAATTACAGTCTTGGTGGATGTAACAGGAGTGGTCCAAAGAGTTTCTGGTGAGTGTTCATGTGTGTGACAGTAATCTGCCTTAACATACCTAACCAGCAACAAGACCATACAGAGAGAAAAAAACAGCATGAAATTGTGAATAGGACAGCGAGGCATAGAAAGGAAAAACACCTTCACAGTCTCTGTGCGTTTGTTTGCCTCACTAACCCTCAGAATGGGATTTATACCATGAGCATAACCCAGACAAACAGTATTATTCCACATCTAGCTTCATGCAAAAATTGAGAGTTTTACTGCATTTCTGTGTTCACAGAAATGTATTCTGGTATAATAATATTTGTTCAACTCCTTGTTAACAGAATTTTCACGTGCAGTTATTACAAAAAATTGAAACCTTGCACAAGACTATGAGAAAAAAATCACTAAGATTTAACAAATTAAAAAGAAAATTTGAACAAAAAGATGACACATTAAAACATTACTTTATCTTGATCGAAGTTTCTGAACTTCTGGAATATAAATGCGTTCCCTGAGGGGCACCTCTCCTGCAAACATTCTGTTTCAAGAGCAAAGAATTTTTTGTACTGAATTTCTGATTCATGATTATTCTTGTGATGACACTGAATATGTGGTTGAAAGATCACTGGATTTTCCCTGACAACACGGTTAATTCTTTAAAAACTCAGTTTAAATAGAATGAGCTGGTTTCGAAAAGACTAAATTAATAAAATACACTAAAAACTGTGGAACATTCCTACCTTAATTTTGGCTTGTGCAGATATTCTAAGAAGCTCATGTGGAAAAACAATGTAAATACATTCACCATTTTTAAAACATACAGAAAAAAAAAAGTCAGCAAATCACTTCTGTGTCTGAAATCCACAGAATGAGTTAAGAGATCGAAATGGCCAGAACAGAGCTCATAGTTGACACCATCGTGTTCAGCTCTGAGGCCCCCAGCATAAGAAGGACATGGACCTGTTGGAGCATGTCCAGAGGAGAGCCACAAAGATGATCAGAGGGCTGGAGCACCTCCCCGATGAAGACAGGCTGAGAGTAGGGGTTGTTCAGCCTTGAGAAGAGAAGGCTCTGGGGGAGACCTTATAGCAGCCTTCCAGTTCCTGATGGGGTCCTACAGGAAAGATGGAAAGGGACGCTTTATCAGAAAGTGTAGTGATAGGACAAGAGGTGATGGTTTTAAACTGAAAGAGGAGAGATTTATATTAGATACAAGGAAGAATTCGTTACATTGAGAGTAGTGAAACACTGGAATAGGTTGCCCAGGGAATTTGTGGATGCCCC
>NW_010171180.1:5753-16068 GCF_000695765.1 Mesitornis unicolor | reverse complement strand
TGCTGGCCCGCTCCGAGCTCTTCCTCTTCTTCACGTCCCTGCTCCAGAAATTCACCTTCCAGCCACCCCCGGACACCAAGCTCAGCCTCAAGGTCAAGATGAGTAGTACTAGGGCACCAGAGCCCTACAAGATCTGTGCAGTGCCTCGGTAGGGAAGCCTTGGCCACCATCCTCGTAGGAAGAACCTCTTGGCAATGAAACCTAAAATTAGTTGTAACGATCCACAGTGCTTTTGGGTGGGTTGTTTGTTTCTTTTAAAGCAACTGCTGTATCATTTCTTTCACAAGAGGACCTCACACTCTGTACCACATGAGAAGGGTGATCAGCCTGGGATCTGCCAGGGCACTTTCAGGCTTGTGATACAGCACTGTAAATGACTGAGGGGCTTGGGGCTTTCTTAGTGTAACGAGGGATGGCCACGCTTCACAGTGCCAGGAGAATGAGCAACACTTCAGAGACTGCAGCGTTCAGGTTGTGCCTGTGTACCATGGAAGAGCAGTACCAGACCTTGGTTTGTAACACTAACACAGACATTAATTGCCAGTGATTCGGGTTTCGTTATCCTTGACATGTCATCAGTTTTTTAAAAGTTACTTTATAACATCTCCTTCTTGTGCATTAATAAATCTTTACTGAAGCTTTTTTGTGATGAAATATTCTGCAAAGTGAAGACCAACACAGGTGACTTCCAGCACTGGCTGTACCCTTCAGCCATGCTCCATGTTTTGGGGTCAGGGGGGTTGCATAGGACAATGGCCCTAAAGGACACAAACACCCTGTGGCCAAGCACAGCCATACAACATACAGCAAAATTTACAGTAGGTAAGCACAGCTTCTGGCAAGGCTCCTTCAAGCACAGGGCTTGATGGGGAGGCTCTGTTCCCTCCTCTGATTTTCTGTGCAATGAAAAGAGGTTGGTCTAAAGCTTTTTCTGGCACTTGAGGCTCCTGTCTTGCAGATTCAGAGGGTGGAAATGCAAGAATACATGTTGAGAACCAAACCAACCTATTTATAAAATGCACACTTGACCAGTTTCTCATTAGATGTGGGATGAGACACCTCCAATTCCAGCTCCTCCTGACCTGCACCTGCTGAGATACTCCCACATCATCCCTTTGCAGCAAAAACAAGGAAGTTCATTTGACTTTCTAGATCTTATAGTCTTATCTTTTTCTTCCTTCCAAGAGGCAGAAGGGGAATGCTGGAAGTGCACTGCCTGGAATCAACTGGAAACAGGAGAGAGGAGCAGTGATGAGTTTCTGTTGTGTGCAGCATTACTCTCAGAGCACTTCAGCATGCAGGTGCCATCTGACTTTCCCCCCCCACCCCATTCCTTGGGTCAGACTCCTATTTCCTTTCCCAGGCTGCTACTATATCCAAAAGCTTCCTTCTCCTCCTCCTCCTCCCCCCCGCCCCGGTCTCTGCTGAGTTAGTTGTACTCTGAATAAAAGCATTTTCCCCCACCCCATTCCTTGGGTCAGACTCCTATTTCCTTTCCCAGGCTGCTGCTATATCCAAAAGCTTCCTTCTCCTCCTCCTCCCCCCGCCCCAGTCTCTGCTGAGTTAGTTGTACTCTGAATAGAAGCATTTTACACAAGGGCTCCTTGGCTCCCTGCCACCAAAACCATCTCCCATGCACAGCTGACCTCATCTCCTCCCTTTCTTTGCACTTCAGGCTGCTTTCCTACACCTCTCTTCCAGAGACACCCCTTACCCTAAACATACAAGCCTTCTACTGCAACGCTTGGCTCCAGAAAAGCTGTAAGCAAACAAGGTCAGGGATTCAGGCACAGCACAGGCAGTCAGGAACATGACTCCTCAGGACCAAGGAGCTGGAAACAGAGACCCCCTGCACACACCACCCCTCTCTCGCATGGCTGCCAGTCTGTCCCCTGTAACAGCTGGCACATGGGCTGAAAACATCCTGCAACTTGGCTTCCTGCACAGCTGAGAGCCTCTTCCCTTCCCTTCTCCCTCAGACACACACCTGCAGCTTTTGTTCTTCAGTGTCTGAAAATGCTTGCAAGTCCAGACTCGGAAAGAAGGAAAAAAAAGGCTTTTCTGTATGTGGCCATTCCCCTCACAGTCACTGGGACACTTTTGCCAGTACAAAGGCCCCTCCGTGGGTCTGCCCGTGGCTGCAGTTTCCTCACAAACTGCTCTGGTGTGGGCCTCCCTTCTGCACGGTGCGGTCCTTCCCACAGACTGCTCCAGTACACACTGCCCCTGGAGTCACTGCCTCTGCAGGGACAGCCACCTTCTCACGTGGATCTACTCCACCACTGAACCTCCGTGGCGGGTCAGCCTTGCACTCTCGTCTCAGGTTCAGGGCTGGTACACCTCCTCCTCCCTCCCTCCTCCTATCTTCACTGACCTTGGCATCTGCACAGTCGTGCTCCTCAGATCCCACTCTTCTCTCTGCTGCAGGTTTACTCCTGATAGTTCTTGAGGAGTTCCCAGCTTTTTCTCAAGCTGGAGCAGCAGCAGGCCAGAACCTCAGCCTAAACCATAGCCACACCACCCGCTCCTCTTAAATACATCAAGTTGCAGAGGCACCGATTGGCTTAGTCCTGGTCAGAGGTGGGTCTGAAATTGGAACTAGGGGAGGTTTTAGCAGCTTCTTACAGTGGCTATCTCCATAGGCCTTCCCCCCATACACACCCCCCAACAAAGAAAACCTTTTCAGAACCCAGTACACTTACTAAGGCCACACTCGTCGAGCCCAGGATTACAGTTCAGAAAAAGGGAAAACCGAGCTCTGTGGTAAAAATAGGTCTGAAATGGGGCCCCTGAAGGAAGCTTTTAAGACCTTCTTTCCTGATCTTCATTGTGGCCAGATGAACAGCTACCTGCTCTCATTCTCAGCCCCACTTCTGGGCTGAGGTTAGTACTCAGGAAATGAGAAAGCTGCTGGTGAGAACTTGAGCGCACAACCTGCAAAGCAGACTCAAAGGGCAGTTTTCTTTTCAGAATAATAACAACAAGCAGGGTGCTTAACAAAAATGTGTGCCTGTCCTCTGTGTCCTCTTAGGTGGGGCTGAGGAGAGTAGACAGAGATCCTGACTTATTTCAGTAGCAGTAAGCAATGACTGAAGTCACTTAACATCTGTGGTGGATTTTAGTCTTTCCACTTCACGAGTTTCTTGCCCAGCTCTCAGATGACCACCAGCAGAGTAGAGGTAACCAGCTTCGGGTTGGGAGCAGAACTGTAAGCGGGAATGAAGTAAAAGGAGGAGGGGAAGATAACACAACTCTGACTTGCTGTTGTTACAGCAAAATGTAAAGGTGCACATTATATACACGTTACATATCATGTAACATTACATTTTAGGTGGTGTAATTACATCAACACACGGACTCAGTTTGTATGTTGCCCAGAAATACGGATGCCTACATCATCTGGGGACAATTAAATGCATTGTTTGGAATAAAGACACCAAAGGATTAATTTTAAAAGTCTTTATGTGAATATAAAAGAATTCTTTCCAAAGAAAAATAAAACCCAAAAATTTAAAAATCAGTGCAAGTTTCCAAGTTCTATGCAACACAGTGTTTACATTTGTTTCAAACAGAAGATGTAGACACTGATACACTGAAAACCTTAAGCCTAGCTTGAGTAGTGCGGGACAAGGGGGAAAAGCAAAAGAGTTAAGAAAATTACTTTACTACACATTACCAACTCTTCAACAACTGTTTTCATTTTCTAACTCCTAAACTATTCATGGCTACCTAAATAGAACATCGGTATTGCTTACATTACTTATTTCTAAGTAAGTGTATATTGTAGAAAATAGAATACCCATATATATATATATATATATATCTTTAATGAACAAAAAAAAATCAGTTAGGTGAAAACTTGTTTTCAGTGAACGTTTGTTAATCCACTATAATACAGTTGGTTCAAAAGAATCTTCTCAAAACTGCTGCCTGATCCACCTTCAGTAAAAGAACCTACTAGTCCAAAATTTGTATTATTGCTACAAAACACTTTTCCATAGTGCTTATTATTATTCATCTTATATAAAAAAATATTAAGAAATGATATGTCAATCAGAACATTATTTTCGTTTCTTTGGATCTCTAGTACCCGTTTTACTGGAAACTGGCTGAAGTTACTACTAATGCTGATTAAATTCAGCAATATTTATTTCATCTCATTATTTGAATCTGTTCCTAACTGTGCTGTCTGGACATGACATAAATTTATCTTACAGCAGCAACAAGGAGCCTCTTTCTTCATCCTACCTCCGCAGTGGTGTGCACTACGTCAAAGAACATTGACGTTCATCCTGGACTGCCATTTTTCTGCTGCTCTGTGTTGCACGCAAGTCAGCTGTAACACAGCAACGCTATTAGTAGCTTTTATTGTTTCACATGAATGAAGTTAACATTAAAATGATACTTATTCTAATAATCCTGTCTGCACAGCCAGTGCACAGTCAGATGAGCTGAAGCAAATACAACGCTATGGCTTATAATCAAGTTTTTATTTCTCCAGATTGGTTCCTCATTCACAGGATGCAACCCAAGTTTAACCAGTTATAAAACAGCCACTCTTAAACAGGTTCTCAATCCCAAAGAAACACTTAAGTTTTATTCAAAGGCTTAACCTCTAACAGTTTGGAAAAAGCCCCAAATAAGTAAAATTTTATTTACTACCTGAAAACAGAATTCATTTTTGGCAACCCCAACAAGGCTATTGGGGACAACCTTGCCCTGAAGAAGGCTGATCCCTGTCTGTAGTTCTGTATTTAAATTCTTCCATCACTAGTCAGAAGACACGCTTCCAATTAAATGATAGGGAGGTTCTCGGCCATTTTTGGTCCCAGGGTCTGCAGTTTTGAGAAGTGTACATGAAAAGACATTTGCTCCAAATTTTCACTATTCAGCACCTGACAGGACTACTGACACAGCTCTACTATTGTGAGAAGTACGACAAATGCATCAAGTCTACTACCTAAATGAGTATTTGAAAGACGTCCATGAAAGTTCCCATGCTGTGAAGAACAGGGGTTAAGACACCCATTCCACACCATCAGCGACAGTTTCACATTTCACTAGAACACACCAAAGTACCAGGCTTAAGAAATATAAGCGTCTTGCTAAGACTTAGTCTTCTGTTCCGCTGCTCACCACCATCTCCCACACCGCTAACAGATTAAACAGGCAATTGTAGCTTAAAGATACAAACCCCAATAATAACACTGCAGCAATAAAGGACCTCAAAACCCAAGAGGTAGACCAAAGAAGCAGAGTCCTGAAGAATGCAACCTGACAAACATGTCCAACAGTCTGTCTGGTGTATTCTCTGCTCATGCCACAGCAGGCATGAGACTGGCTTTTAAACAACATCTTGTGGAGAGAGAAGTTCTGAAAGAGGAAACCTCTGTTGAACGTCTCAGTGTATAGCACTGTAAAACTATCACCACAATTAAGGAGAAACACTAAGTATTAAAAATGAATGCGTCCCTTTTCCCTAGCATTGCTTGCAATGCTCCGTAAAAAATTTAAGATGCTGGGGAAGGAAGAAATCAAAGAACAAGCCATGCTGCGGGGCACGCAAAATGAAGACTACTCAAATTTCACTGTTCAAAACTTAAATTCTGCAAAGCTGAACCCCGCTCTCAAATCAGTGATGGCCTTCACAGTGAAGACAGCCATATGCTGTCATTCACCGAGTTTTATATTAGGTAACAGGCTGGTACAGTACCCTCAGACACAAAGTGTATTAGTTTTATTTTAAGGGCTACTGTAATTTTGTTTTATTTAATTAAGGGTATAATGAATTTGTTCTAGACAGTTTGCAAAGAAGAACAGACATTAACAGGTTTCCTAAAAATACCATTCACAACAAAACCAACACATTTGGTAAATAGTGACACAAGTTTTGTGAAAGATAGGAACTTCCCACACCCAAATTTCAGATATCAATACCCATTTCATCTTCTTTGATATAGATACTGCAGAACTATCATGGTTTATGCACTTTTCCCCCTGCCAGCAAACCATCTTTCATTCATCTTTCATTCATCTACCTAGCACAGTTCATTCCGAATAACTGAACTGGAACTACATTTAAAAAAAGAATGAAATTAATTTCTATGCACGGGATTGTATAAATAGCTGGAAATAAATGGGGTTCCTTCCCATCTAACCCTCTTTCTGCAGATAAATGCAGTGTACCAATACTCCAGACTTTTAAAACATAGCCCAGATTTCTGAATTGTTGTAATAGCTTTTTTTTCCCCCCTCTTACACAGGGAAAGACAGCTGATTTGGCTTTAATGAATTCAACATCTTAAAGACATTTTCCTTAGTGTATATACAAACAAATGCAATGTTTTCTTTTTTTAAAAGAACTGAGTAATTCTACTTCTCGCTCAAGATGACAAAACAAATGCTGTCTTCTGTTACATAAGTTTACTAATACTATAACTTTTTTCTCGTTCTATAAATGCAAGTATTTTCTTGCTTTTAAAATTGTATTTTGTATTCTAGAAAAAAAAAGTCTTTTTTAAAACGTGATACCAATCTTTAAAATTTATTTTTAGAAGAGCCCAGCAAAACTGCCCAATATTGCTAGTTTCCTGAAGTACATTTTTGCATAACAACTTCCCATTAAAAAAAGTCAACTTTCTAGCCCAAACCCATTAAATAAAGTTTTAAATATATAGTGCCAGTTTTTATATTTACAATATATTCTGAAGGCAAATATAAATCTTTGAAGTTGTTACTGCAGTTCTTAAATCTACTTCTACTTGGAAAACTACCTGCTACCTTCTAGATCCACCACTGATCACCTTAATCACTTCTTGATAGGTCCTGATGTTGAATTCACAGTTGCCCACCATTCTAATCTCCTCTTTCATCAAGTAGTTAAAGTGGAAGCTACAAAACATTTAAGGACACTTTAGTATATAGGTTTTCCTCATGGTCCTTGTAGTTTAATCAGATGTTGCTCCCGGTACTTTAACAGTGAGATTCCTTCTGGTATTGGTGACATGACGCTGTTGAGCCAGGAAGGAGCGTCCTGGACCATCTCTGCAGGCGCCACTGCTACCAACCAGTCTAGCTTCCATACCTAACTTCTGAAGAGTCAGGCTCTGCAAGTAAGTGAAACAACACTTACGCTATAGCAAATACAGTAGAAAAAAGATCTTTCGTACACAAAGTTCATGCTTACTTAGAATGCACAGAGAATTTCTTTTATACCTTCTTACACACCCTCTCACTGCTGAAGAGATGCTGAAGAAAATAAGATTTGCATTCAATTTTAGTGTATTGTAAAGTTGTTCCTTTAGTAAGCAATTTAATTTTACTTTCCTTTTTTTGATTTCCCATTCCAGTCTTTCTTTATGAAACTATCTGAACGTTGCTTCATACGAACAACTTTCTGCAGTCTTTTCCACAGCAATCTAACATCAAATGTTCTAACGACCTCTGCAACACTGCTACAAGATGAGAAGATGGCTCTAGCTTTATTTCACAAATGCTGTGCTAAAGACACAGAATATCAAAAGCAGGAGTTTGGAACCCTTTTGAATCACAGCCCAATCACAGCCCTTTGCCTTCAGCCCAAACGTGTATTGAATATCCAGGAATTTAGCCTGCAAAATCCAGGTGGAAAGCTTGTGGCTGCAAATAGTACATGATTAACATGGAAGTCATGGTCTATGTCAAATTTTAAGTCTTCTGTTACAAAGCACAGAAGACAAGCAGAAAACGTAAAACAAAATAATTTTACAAGACAGTTAACTATTAAAATACTTTCCCTTTACACAACTATAAAAAACGCCGATCCAATCCTATTGAGAACTTGGGAAATGCAAATTCCAGCTAGAACTCCCTCCAATTTGCATTCTGGCTGGAAGTCAGAATTGGCAAGCAGAAGAATGATCTCATTTTAAACTGGAACTCGCAGACTTTGTTCCTTTCCTTAGTTCCCTGTTTTTAGGCATGAGGCCATGCCAATCTGCAAGTTGGATTTTTCTGCCACAAGCAGCTAAAACTAGCTCTCTCTCCTAAGCACCAGTTTATAGTGAATCTAAAAAGAAAAAAGCCTTGGTGATGTAAGAGTTAACTGCCACATTGAGCAAAATACGATACCCGATTTCTGAGATACCAACAAATGAACTTTTGACCCACCTTATTATACCATGCAGTTACAATTAGCTTTTCCTCATAATCACGTAACTTAGCAAGTTTGAATTCGGCCTGCAAGGAGACAACAGAGAAGACATTCCCTATTAAAACACAGAAATAATCTGCAGGAACTTATTGCAGTCCATGGAGCGAGATTAACACATGCAGAAGTGATTAAATATGCAAAATCACTAGAAGGCTTAGGACTGTAAATAAAGATACTTCCGTAAGTGACTATGAGAGAAGTGAGACTACTTAAAGAAGAGGCCAAACTTTACACAGAAGTTGCAGTTCAACCTGGAAACATACTTTGAGCGTGTGTGGGGAAGATGCATGAAAGTTTAGGGTGTATCAGAAAGTCTGTACATAGTTTACAAAGTTTTTTCACCTGAAAGTCAAAAGACAAGGATGTACTTCTAGTGGCTGAATATTCTTATTGCATGAACTGCTGTGATACAGTATACTCACCTAGCATATACACATAAAAGCCTGAGGCCACAGCATTTATAAAATCAGACCTTTCAAGCCTACTAACTCGTGCTGAGGAATTTTGTATTTGCTCAGGTAACTATTCCAACAAGTCCCTCCAATATTACTATAAAACCAGTTGCAACATTTCCCAAATTTTGTCCCTTGAACTACTGTCAACAATCCTTTCAGAATTACAGCCAAGCAGATTTTACTGTATTATCACTTTTTACTCCTCTATATAGTTTCAAGAACTCCAGTACATGAAACCATTGTTATCAAAGGCCCAGTAAATTAAAAAGTCACTGCTCAATACCTCGTCACTCATACAAACTAAGTTACATTACTACTTAAAAATACCAGACTCTGCAGCTCTGTATAAGTTACCATAACATGACAAAATTATTAGGGTTACAAAGTACTTTTCAGAGGATTTAGAAAGAATCTGTTGCACACTGAAAAACATTGTTGAAAGGTAAACTGCTCTGACAGACATACTAGGATAAAAGGTTAATTAAGCCAAACTAAAAACCTCTGTTTGATGGTCTGTGCAGTTTCTAACTGAATGCAGTATTGAAGGGTACTGTATCATTAGGAAACAGTGAATTGAGTGTCTGATATCACACAGAAGAACATACTAGAGGTTATTATTAAATATATGTGAATTTTTACCTCTAGTGCTTCAATTTTTTTGTCTTTCTCCGTTAGCTGTTTTCTGAGCAACATAATTTCTGCTGATGCTGGATTTAGCTTAGGGTCTAAGGTTTTTATCACCTGTACAGGGCAAAACAAAAGCATTACAAGTCAGGTTTGATTCTCAACAGCTTTGCATCCCATTTGCTCACACCAGAAATATGAAAACAGACTGAGTACTAGTCAGGTAATTATGATGAGAGTAGGCTGTTACACTGTACAACAGAAGATACCAAAGTGTACGAATAATCATTAACACATCTCATGCTTCAGCCTAAACCTAGATCTCTCATACACTTAACTGACAGCACTGGCTAAAAATGCAACATGCAGCTACTAATTTAATTTGGAGGTGAAGAGGACTCAAATCAATCTGTTTAACATTTATGAGGGAGGAATGTATATGTTCAGAAATACACCACTCACATTTCTTGCTTTCTCAAGGTACATTTTATATCTTTCTTCCATTGCTTTCATATCCTCATCTTTTTTTCGCAAAGCTGCTTCCAGCTCTCCAATCTTCTGGGCTATTTACAGAAGTTATCAATGAAGACAAAAAAAATCAAAATAGACATGGTACTTTCAAGGCTTCTGTATTCTTTTGATTTAACCACGCTCCAAATAAGCTTTTTAGCTACTACACAATTTTTAAGTTACTTTTGTTTCAGTTGTACCATAAGGTCCCACCTGACCCTGAATTCCTATTTTGCAGAGTATTGTTCAACAAAACTAAAACCCCATGAACCTCTTCCTGACCATCATCATGTACAAAAAAATCCTCCCTCTTCTCCCCACTGCCTATTTCTGGTTTAAAGCCCAATCTGTAGCAGAAAGCCTTATCCACACAAGCATCCCATAGGTCACTGGCTACGGCAAAAATTTCAGAAGAAAACTTACATGTCTCAAAAAACCCCCAAAAACACAGAAGACAACTTACGGTTCTGACTAACATCAGGCTGAAGTTCTGCCAGATCAGCCTCTTTCTTCTGTAACTCATCATGAACTTCAT
>NW_010171180.1:0-5722 GCF_000695765.1 Mesitornis unicolor | reverse complement strand
TTCCCTACAAATAAAAGGCTGGACTAAGGATTAAGCTCACAAATAATTCCACGCACAGTTATTAAGAGCTGAAAGCAAAAACAACTGTATGGTGGAAGTGTTTAAACAACTATGTTTAACTCTGGCAATTCTTTTGAGTTTAAATAGAAATATTACTATGTATTTTTGAAGAACCATAGAAGTTGTGACTTCTGAATTGAGTCTCATTTACCTAAAACTAGAAATAAACAGAAAAAAGAAAACCTCCAGCATCTCCTTAGGAGGAACTACATCTGCTGAAAGGATGGAAGTATTTAAGAATGAAATTTGTTTTCAGTGCAGTAACTGTTTTAACAGTCTGTTGTAGACTAAAAACAGTTAAAATGCTATGGGTGATAAAGAGACAGTGAAGTGGATTCTACTATCACAAGATTATCATGTTCAGAATTGACTAAACTTGAATGGTAATGCTTAACTCATTACATGAATGATTCTTAAATCAACGGCTTAGAAAAACAAGACAGCCCTACAAAGACTTAGGCACTTTCAGTGCTACAACAGTCAAATCATTTAGCATAAATAAGCTACTGTGGATGCATGTGGCTTACTTACATATGTGCTGCCAACTTCTGCTTCAGGTTGCTAGACTGTGAAAAGAAAGAGTTGAAATTCAGTTATATTTCACAGTATTTCATACCGTGCAATATTAAAGTGCTCTTACAAATCAGCCAAGAATACCTAGCACACCTAAATAAGTAAAACCAAATAAGTACTAAGAAAACTGCATTTTTCATGCATGTCTATACTTTCATACTTGTTGCATCACACCAATACCAATTCCAGCATCTTTTTTCCCTTCAAAGTTATCCTTCTCATTATACCACCACACAATCATAAAACTAGATTTTAAAAAGGAAAAGGTAGAGGAGTTACAGGTCCTTAAAGAGGGAGAAAGGATGGCAAAAACATGAGCTTTTCAACTGAAATGCAGTTGGTGTGAGGGTCTTGTGGATTCTCATACTATACAGAGACTAAACTCATCTGCTCTGAATGCAGTGGAGCTAAGTCTGTGTTACCTAAACTGGAGAAGTTGTTTCCAGGCAGGAGGGAGTTTTTGGAGTACACTGAACAGCCTCAGACAAGATCTTCTGAAAGGTGTAGGTTTGTTGGGGTTGTGGAGGGGACTGGGTGACCCAAAGGGGCTTCTGAGCTTGCTTACTCTATATCTTGCATATACTAGCACACTTCAAACTAACTTAAAAAAACCCAAGCACCAAACCAGGATCCTGCCTTCTCAGCAGTTATCAGTACCAGACACACTGAGGCTCATCTAAACAAAAGACGTGATGTTACACTGAAGGATTCTGAACAATCTGGCAAGATGTTTTCAAGGTCAAGAAGCCTGAACTTTCACTTACTCCTTCAGTCTTGGATCCCTGCTCCTGTAAAGTCTTTTGCAGATCTTCAATCTGCTGCTGTAACTCACCAATACGCTCCTCATTCAGCCTTTTTGGAAGAAAACACAGTTATTATCCATCTAAATAGATCACAACAGACAAACAAGATTTTTCTGTCATGCCTGGATGATAATTTTTCAGAGGGTTTACCTAGCAGGATTTAAGCCACAAAGAAACTGTTTTCAAATGCTTTTAGTTTAACATGAAATTCTACTGACACACACAGAGCAGCTTTATTACACATCTTATAATGAAAGACCCGCTGGTGAAAGAAGGATAATTGGCTTCCCTCACAGTGCTACGCTACAGATGCAAGCCACAAAGACCCTCTGAAGGTCCAGAAATCACTTCTTGCTATATTTTAAGATGCTGTTTCACCCCTCACCTTTTCTCAGTTTCCAGTTCATTCACTGTCCAATGTTTTTGTTCCAGCTGTTCCTGGAGCTCTGTAATACGTTCGTTTTCTGATCCTTCCTGTTGCAATAGAAGCATCTTATTTTCATGCTGCAGTCGAATAAACATCTCTCTAAATCAAAAACAACAAAAAAGAGTCACTGTTAATTAAGAAAAAGGTGACTAAGAGTAAAAGGTAATAGCCCTGTTTGGTCCTCCAATGTTAAAATGAGCAAACTAAATTCTGCTTAAGGATATAACAGAGGTAATAATGTAATTTTTAAATTAAAAGGTAAGTTACAATTTTCAAACATCACAATAGTTTGGTTTTTTTAAGACATATCAACGAAGTTTCACATTAAGTCATTCCAAATGCAGATTTAATTGTGCCTTTATGTTTTACTTTGCCAGACTTTAATATTAGTGTCCTGGTTTGAGCTCAATAGAACTAATTTTCTATTTAGTGATTTTACTTTTCAGCTCAGTCTCTTTTAAGTGATTGAACTTGCCGAAAACCGGCAGCATGTTTTTCCCAAACAGCGCTGCTAGAAGATAAGCTCAAGGTCAGTTGTCTCATCATGGGTGCTGTGTCTGTGCCTACGGTGGGGGAAGCGGACACAAAACTGACCAACCAGGTATTCCATCCCACATATGTCATACTCAGTATAAAAACCGAGAGATCATGAGGGTCTCGTTTCTTCCATCTTGGAGCTCTCCCATCTCAGACCCTTCTGTCCGTCTCGATCCTGCAGAGGCCAAGGCCTGAGCAGACCCTGCTGGTTCGTCTGCCACTGATCCTGATTTGTGTGTCCTGCATCAGCTCCCACTGCTGCTGAGTTTGGTCTGGGACTTTTCCAGTGCCCGGCTCTGCAGAGCCTCTGGTGACGTATTCGTCATTGGGGGAGGGTGGGGGGAGGATTTCATACTGGTTTTGTATATATTTGTATATATATTTCACTATTTTCCTATTTACAATATTATCCTGTAGTATTAGTGTTATTGTTTCATTAAATCTGTTAGTTTATTTTCCAACCCGTAAAGTCTCTCTCCCTTCTTCTCTTTTCTCTTCCCTTCTGGGGAGGGGAGAGGGGTTAATAGAGAGCATCTGTCCAGGATTTAGTGGCTGGCCCAGCCCTAAACCACAACAATTAGCCAGCCTTTAGCTGTTCTGTTTTAGTTGCTACGTATTATTTATTTATTCTGTCTGCCAATAGCAAAATAAGAATCGTTTCACTCCTTAAAGAGGATGTTTCAAGACAAACGTCATATAAGCAGTCTGATACGCTTTTAAGAAAAAAAACAGACGATAATTATAGTATGGGGAAATAATTCTTAACAGCTACATGGGGGCCCAGACAAATACCATGGAGGGAAAGCAAGAAGGGGTATGGAGTCAGGTAGCCAAAAATACTGACCTTTAACAGAGACAGTATTATGTTCTACCCATGAAAATCTCAAAAGAACCTCAATCTTTTTTTCTTACCTATATTCCACTGGCAAAATTTCAGCAGCAAGATTCTCATGGCTTTTAACACGAGATGCACCTGAAATTGCATGGGATGTTTAAGTCAAGAAACTTAAAAGAAATCACCAACATACGTAAAAAAGCCTCTGAAGATAAAGCAGTACCCGTTTGACTCAAGTGATCCTGCTGCATCTGTGAATACCGGAGCTCTTCATTTGTCTCTTTTAATGCATCACACTGTACTATCAGTCTCTAAGGAGATATATTTCAGATGCAATTAATTCATAATGCACCACTAAGACCAAATAACGTTAATTAGGAATAAAACTGACACAAAAGTTTTAAGACGTATTTTATGTTTTATATACATGAGGCAATATACTTCATTTTTATGGTAAAAACTGTAACTTGTGGGAAGGTTTTCCTCAAGCAGAGTGCCTGAGAGACCTATTAGGTGTTCAAATAAACTCTCATTCAAGTGACTTACCTCTTTTTCTTTGACTAAAGCTTCATGTTTTTCTTCCAGTCGCTTCATTTCAAATGCGACCTTATCGGCTCTTTTTGATTCTTCAGACAGTTTGCTATGAAGCTCCTGGACCTTTTTATTTAATAAAAAAATAGAAGAGAGAGACAGACTATATTCAGCACATGAACACTGCAAAATGCAATCTTTAAAGACTACATTAAAACCGCCACTCCCACCAAGTTCAGCCAAAATAAAGAGCTGGTCCTCCATGCCTGGAAGAGGAGAGACGGGATGGGGGAAGTGTGTGCTTGGGTTTTGGTGGGTCTTTGTCTTTCATTGTTGAGGGTTTTTTTGCTGGTTTTGGTTCCCCCCCCCCCCCCGTATTTAACTCCTGTATCTCTTAATTACTACTGAAATAAGTGAAATTGAAATAAAACTTCCACAGTTTAAAATAAACTTCTGTGAAGAAAAGTTAAGAATATTACATACAAGTGATCTCAGCAATAGTTGAACAACCTCTACCAGGCACACAAACTACCTCAGTTAAAGTGAAGAAGAAAAGACTGCAAACCACGGGCAATCAATCAATTCAGACGGCAACTACAGTTAAGCTTGCTACTTTACTAAACAGGGAAAACCAGAAAGTGAATGGCAGAGTACAAAGGAGCTTTCACAAATAAGAAATTCTGAAGGGATAATACAGGTTAACTCCATGGGCTGTTAAATTAGGCTGTTCATTTTTTTTCTTTTCATTGAAACACACCTATATGCTATTTTAATTAAGCCACTTTAAGACGACTATCTGAGGAAAAAGTAACACCTTAAGTATAGATGCAGCCTTACCTGCCTTTTGTAGGTTTCTAGCTGGGCACGTGCTGCATTGGCTTTTTTCAGCTCATCCTCCAGGCTGACTGTATTGTGCATATACATCATGTTGGTTTCCTGCAGAGATTTGACTTGTCTGCGGAAGTCATTCAGATCCTGCAGCTTTTTACGATACACTTCCACAGTTGATTCCAGCTTACTTGCTTTGTCTGCAGTAGCCCTTAAAGTACAAACAGGAATTAGAAGAGCGTTTCTTAAAAAGATTTTAAAAGCCAAATTCTGCTTTCATAGACATTCAGGCTATGGTCAAGTGGAGATGCAATGCGCTTAACAGAGTAAATCTTACTACTTCATTTTTAAGCGCATAATCAATGCAAACGTGCATTATCCAAAGATTGCTTATGAAAACTGAAATCACCACAAGGTTTAAGTAGGAGTAAGACTGACATTTGTATGCCAGAAGTACAAGCAAAGGCATGTCAGATATCTCTAGGGAATTCTGTGGGGTGCAGTGTAAGTGCACCACAACATCCTGTGCTAGACAGTCATCTCAAAGTACTTGTACCTGGTAAGGAAAAAACACACAGATGTTCTCGTTGTGGACTTATACATAATTAGAACATAATTGCACTATGAAAATTATCATTAGCAAACATGGCCAAGAATTACCAGCTGATCATTAACAAAAACTTATGTGGTAATATTTGGATCATAAACACACAAATTAATTTTAATACCTATGTTTAATATCTGCCATCTTGTACCCCTAGAGGATAAGTACAAGAAATTTATGGAAGAAAATCTATAGTTAAGATTTGTTTCAGAGGTTATTGAAGAATACTGTAAGTTAAACACCTGAAACCACTTTTCTTTCTAAGTTTTATTCTTACTATTTTACAAATAGCAGACCTGCTTGTGCTACATGACTTGCTTTGCATATTTCTTGGCTGGTCTGGTATTTATGCAATGTAGAATTTTATTCTCATCAAGGTTGTGTACTTCATTTTGTTATCATGTTGCTAACCTAAACTTAAGCCCAGAATGCTGACACCAAGAGTTATGTCAGAAAAGGCAGCCTCTTGCCAACACAAGTGACCCCTTAATATGTGTCGTGGTTTAGGCCCAGTGCCTAACTGA
>NW_010171179.1:88443-110649 GCF_000695765.1 Mesitornis unicolor | reverse complement strand
TTCCAACTCCTCACATTCTGTGATTCTGTATGCAAACAAGCCTTCTGACCTAAACATTAATATAAAGATCTATATATTTCTTCAATAGCCTACTTATAAGAAGTACTCTTGCTAGCAGAGCTCCTGAATTTAACTTCTGTATAAGTTTTCTATATCCAAGATATTTCAGACATAATATAACATAACCTGAGTAGAACAGATACTTGTGAAGTTCCTTTACATGTACACTGGTATCCCAACACCAGAATTCTGCCTAGCAGAGATCATAAATGTCTTCATTCATTTTGTGGAGGTGGGATAAGGTGTGGTCATAATCTTTAGTATGTAGTACAACTGCTCAGAACAGAATACTGAGGCTATTAAAGTCTACATAAATAAAAAATTAATGCATACATTCGTTGAAAAGAAGTATCTATGCAGGACTATTAATTGCAAAGATATCACCTTTGCATCAGAAATTCTGTTAGCCACAAATTACTGGGGCTAGATCAATATTCAGAGAATCACTATATACTTCCCTTATTCTCTTTTTTTCTTCCTGATCTAGTAACAGTGTCCCTGCTCACTGCAAGGGGGTTGGACTGGATGATCTTTAAAGTCCCCTTCCAATCCAACACATTCTGTGATTCTATGATTCTTTTGCTATTTGCTATTTCCCAGCATTGTATGACACTGAGCTAGAAAGATCTTTGGTCTGACCTGGCATGGCGCTGCTTACCATGGGGGAGGGATTGCAGCACAATGGACTATTATAACAACACCTCAGCATGGTTTTTTCCACTCCTCTTACTGATACACACATTCTTCTTTACATTATTGTGTTAAAAACATGAATGGAAATAGTATTCAAACAACAAACAAGGACGCTACTTACGAATTATTAATTTTGACTTGCATAAATATGATATTCAGCACATAGGTACTTGGTATTCAGGCCATGCATGTGCTATGATACCAAATGAAGGGACCACTGGGAGTAGCTATGGACACTAATGTGCTACAGCTGAAGACGCAGAATTGTTCTCAGGCAAACATGTTGGAAAAGGAAGTTCATACAATGAAGTTAAGTTGCTTTACTGAAGGTGTAAGGTGGAATCTCTAACCTGCAATATTTATGGAGGAAACAACCCCAGAATAGGTTTCTGGCTCAAATAAATCTCTCATTCTCAACCTGCTGCCTTCCCTCCTCTCTACCACAAGACAGGCTGATCTATAACAATAATTTATCTATAACTCTATCATATTCAGCTTTGTTGAAGCCTTCCTTAAATCACATATGTACATGCTTCGATTAATAAACTATTCCATTTACTTGTCTATACTTATCAAAACTCTGGAATTAAAAAAAACAAAAGGTGGGGGACAAAGACTAGAAAATACAAGCTTAAAGAATTTAAAATTGTTCATAAGTTCTGTAACTGTTTCTAAAAAAGAATTTTAATTCATAATAAAGGACAAATGCTGTCCTTTTAATTATCAACATTTATCTCTGGGACAAGAACATCAGGTATATAATATGGAAGATTCTTTTAATATAGAGGACAGATGGCAACTTCACTCCTGAGACTTCCTTAGACTACCCCAGATAAAAAAAAAACAACCAGCAATCCAAAACAAAACAAAACAAAACAAAACCAACACCGAAACCTCCATAATTTTAAAAGGTTTTAAGAATTCCCAAAGGAATGGCAGTCTGGATACAGGAAAGCTGGATGGCCTTGTTTGCAAAGCAAACAATAAAATATTTCAGGAATATACAGAAACTCCTGAGGATGTACAAAATTATATTAAATAATATGTTTCCTTGTGATCTAATAATAGAAATTTAGAATTAATTCACCTGGTTCTTTACATATAAATCTGTTGAAAAAAACCTTTTTGGACACAAAATTTTGTCAGCAGAATTTATGATGCAAATGTAGTATGGCAGGTAGGAACGCTTAGGAAAGATGTTATTTGCTTGGTTTGCAACGTAAAACCATTTCAATAAACTAATTAAAGCAAAGCAGACTTGATTATCCTTTAAAAAGCACTTCTACTAGTCTAAAATCATAGATGCGTCCATAGATGCACGAGGCATTTCACAGGCACGCTTCACACTTCACTTGCAGGGGGTTAATAACGTAAGCTGGGAATCCACACTTTCTCCTTGAGCATCAATACTGGTCATGTCGTGCTGGGGAAACAGCCAGGACCAAACTGGTGCTCGAAACTCGTCCGACTATCACTCGCCTTCCTGCCCTTGCTTTTCAGCACAGTAAAACCATTTTCCTTTTGTAAATATTATACTTCTTATGGAAAACTTACGGAGTCTGAATAAAAGAAGAGTTTGATATTGGTTTAAGGAAACTGGGAGAGATACTTCTTCCAAAAAACATTAATTGAATACTCTGCAATTGCAGAGGAACATGATTATTACTGAGGGTTTACACTGCTGTAAAAAAGACTGGAATCCAGTCGACTAAATCACGCTTATCTCCATTTCTGGTGCTTTGGGCCACAAATTATAATTTTCACCTCTCCCAGTTTTCTTTACATTGGCTTCAAAAGCACAAAACAATGAGTTTCATAATTTTTTCCTTAAGCCTGTAAATGTAAAGAATGAAATAATGCAAATATTTTTCCTCCTTCAATTTAGACCAAAGTTTCAAACCAGCAGTGTTTTATATTGCACGAAGTGTCTTTTAAATAATTAAATCATTCGGCTCCATCTCTAAGTTGAAAAATATATAGAACAAGCGCAGCCGTCAATTCAGGATTTGCCCCTCTCTGAATTAATCCAATTATTCAAATGTCAGTTATAACTGTCAGAGAGCAGTTCCTTGGGTCGGACCAAACTGTTAAAAATTAAAAATGTTTTACCTCGTTTAGTCTCTCTGCCTTTTTAATGTAAAATCCACCGTCTCGACAAAAAGTTGTGGGATTTGACACCCAATGCAACACAACCCTATTTCTGTCATACATGCATAATTCACTTTGGAAATTTGCACTTGCTTTAAAATATTACTAAAATATACATGTAACATATGCTAATTGAGTTTTGTCCCCCCCAGCCACTGTGTTCTGTGTAAACTTTGCCAAGTGCATCCACTGTACATAAAGGGATTATAAATGAAAGAAAAGATCACTGTCCCTAGCTCTCGGTTTCCAGCCTTGGCCAAACTGACAGCCCCAAATCCCGGCAACATCTAACATGCCCTTCCTGTGGAGAAGACAGCCTGTTCTCAGAGTCTTAATTACATCCCAGCTGACTGCCCGGCGTTGCCAAAATCAGGCAACAAACGATGCACCTTCACTTGCAATATGGTCTGCTAAACAGACTCCCAGTCACACAGAAACAAACTTCCCCGACAAGGAGAAATAAAGGGACAAGCCGGAGAGCGAGGGCGAGCAGCAATCAAGACGAGTTAAAAAACCCTCTTCGCCGCCTCCCGAGGGAGCAGGGAGCAGCAGCACGGAACAAACAAGGCGATCCCTCGCTTCAAAAGAACCCGCGGCCCGAGGCACCCAGTGCCAAGGACTGCTGTTCTCCAAGATGGGCTGCTGTACCTCGGGCTCGCTAGATTAATGATTGCTAAGGAAGGCTAACCAACCCCTCGCTGCTCCGGCCATTATAATTACAGAAGAACAGCATGCCGCATTCTGCAATCGCAAATGGTATCATATGTTTTCCTGGCTGGTTTGCAGGAGGAGCTTGATTTACAGAGACAACATACAAGAGCTGCAGATTTAAAGCAAAAGAATTTTAAAATTAACAGAATTACGTGCACTTGTGGGTAGCCATAGGACAAAGTTACACTGAGAGCTCTTCTTGCAGATCAAAGTCTCTGTGAGGGAAAACACTCACCTGGCCTCTCCGAGCCTGGTGGTTATACAGAAAGTATTTACAACACAGAAGAAGGTGTATACTCTTAATGAAATTAATTCAACTTCACAGAAGTGCTAATGAAGTACGTACTTTTCCTAAGAATACAGGACTTTTTTACAGTCTGTGAAATGAAACTTCACTCTTACCAGATGTACTATGGAGGCATAGAAAGTATTTTCTCCTGATTCAAAAAAATATTAATATCAAAATTATGTCAATTAGCTTCCCAAAGTTGAACTTCACACTACTTTTCACAAAAATTTACTATACACAAATATATAATTACATTCCAGAAGTATGACATATGCACTGATATTCAGAAAATTTTAATTCACATATCCCCAGAATAGCTTACAACAGTTAAAAAAATAGTTTGGGTTACTCCAAGTACCAAGGTTTCCAACCCATTGATAAAGCGAGGCATTTCTACCCAATACTTGCCCTTGATTTCTAAATGTGCATCCTTCTCAAATACACTTCTATTGAACTAGCATAATACAATACTCACATAAAAAGCTATCTGCCCCATCAATTTAGTACTCCTTCAATCTTATCTCCGTGTTTAAACTTGTACATAATGCACCACCTACTTCCACAAGACTCAAGTAAGTTTTGCCGTTGACTTCACTGGGAGCAAAACTAAGCCTGCCAAAACTGGCTGCGTAACATTTAAACTAAGAAGGAAATGCCACAAACAAGAAATCTTAATGCCTTACGGATGAGGGTGCAGGTATCACTTGCACACAGTTCCAGATTAGTCAATCTGATTGATACAAGTTTAAGGACAAAACCCAAATGTAACAGCTTGCACAGAACTTAGACACTGTTTCCGTTTCCAGCACTTTATATAAAAGATGACGTATAAAAATCAGTAGCTATAGTTAGAGTACAGCGCATTTAAACCAAGGATTACAGTTACTACCTTTCAATATAAGCCTATTAAGAAAAATAGGCTTTCTTTAAAACACTGGACAATTTCATCAATACCTCAATGGCAGAAAAATTTAGCTGAGTTCAGAAGACTGCATTTGATAGAAGGTACCAATCCTGTTTCAGCACAGAAGAAAAGTCTGTTATTCTTACATTTTAATATTTGGCCCTGAAACCAATTAAATGGGATGCAACTTGCCTAGAGACACGGGGTAGCATCTGATGCTTTGTAGAACCATAAAATCATAGAAGAGTTGTAAAAGTTCACGTGGAACTATTACAAATGTTTACCAATTCTTGCATATATTTATTGCTCAGTATTGGCATTCTCTTCTCCACGTGCAAAGACTACGGCAGTAACACAACCAAAGCCAAACCTGGATGAAGGGTTACCCTGCGATTCAGATGGCATCAAGCTTCCAACGCGGTCTGGGAAGAGATCACGCTATGTATAACTTTGGGTTGTTCTGCTGTAACAGGGACTATGCCAGCCTGGTCTTTAGGCAGGTGTATGTGCACCCAATCCCCCTGGATCTGCTCATTAAAGCCTTCTGGACCTTAATTAATGAATCGCAAGGCCTCCTGGCAGCATCAGCAGTCACAGTATGGCACTGGGGTCCTGAGGATGGCTCTGAAAGGCTGAACAGAAGTATTTACAACCAACAGTGACTCACTGGAAATTTACTTTACCAGATATTTAAATTCAGATTCTCCATTTCATTTCTTGCATTCTAAGGTTATTCTGGGTTTAAGGTTTCTTGGGTGAAGATGTATGACTGCATTAAGGAAATACATGAAGTTAGCTTCGGATTGTACTCTGGAATGTTACCGTTGACATGAATTTACAGGTGAAAGGACTCCTCTCCCAAACAGAAGCATTTATATTCCTGCCTATATAAGTTAGCGGTACTTCTGCTTCACTTCAGCAATTTTCTGATTTGTTCTCCCTCTCACAAAATATGGAGGCATTTTTCCTTCATGGGTATTTTTCACTTCCTTATCATCTTTTACTTAAGTCTTGCTTCTCCTCATCACAGATATTCTCCTTTTTTTCACTATTTGAACCAGAAAAACATACTAACAAGGTCTATTTCTGAGATTTTTGTGAATTGTGTTTTGAAACCTATGGACGGACCTGACTGTGACAGCCTCTCTATAGGAAGATGGAGTGAAAGAAACTCAACAGGTCATCTACTTTGCAGGTAGCTGACCATTTATAAGACTGAAGAAAAAATAAAAAAAGGAAAAAAACCACCAACCACCACCAAAAAGACCCACCCAAACAGCTTTTCAGTACAATAAATATCTACAAGACATTTTCACTCCGTAGTTCCAGCCCTTTCTCCTGAGACACACAAAGGCCAGCAGCAGCCACCCAAGGGACTATACACGGTACCTTTTACAGTTGTGTAGGAAATCCTCCGTGGTCCTGACACTTGCATTAAGTGCTGCTTTCTTTGGCAGATTATTAAGAAATAACAGAGTGTGGGGGTTTTTTTTGCTAGTTTTGCTTGGTTGGTTTGGTTTTAAATACAGATCCCTAAAAACTGAAAGAAAAACATGTCCTATATGTATTTTTATACTCATGAAATAGGTTCCACCTACCTTAGAGCACTGAACTGAATACAAGAGTTGTTGCAAATACTAAGAGACCAACACGTAAAAAAAACCAAACCAAAACCAAAACTACTAAATACAGCTCAATATGCAAAGTACCCTTCCAAAAGTATAACTGAACATAAACAACTGAAGGATAATTTTAGTAGCTCATACTTATGTCTTGAGAATATAAGACTGGAAACCTCTCCCCCCCCCCAAACATGGTGCTACATACTTTTATCTCCACACCTGCTGCTCTTTACACAAGAATGTAAAATAATTTTACCCACATAATCTTCTTAAATTTTCCGAATACCAAAATATCAGGGTTTTTTTCTCCAAAAAAAAAGTTCATGGCGTAGAGCATGATTTGTGACCTAAGCTGGTGAAAGAGTTTGCCTTAGAATAACATGCTGCCACGGCACAGAACGATATGTTGTCCATTGACCAACGCTCGCGAAACAGTGCTCCAAGTGGAGCAATGGATTTTGTCAAACATGTCAGAGGCCGTGCAATTTGAGGGTAAAAATACATGTATATAAACCAAAGAACTAGTTCTCAAATAATTTATTGTTGTAGATTGCAATGATAGATTCTAATGATAGGAGTAAAAGATCAAAACAGGGAGGTGGAGGCAGAGGAAGGATGTGGTAGGAACATTATCACAGCACAGGAATAACATTAAGGAAATAAACGTACATTTATGACTGACAGATAACTGTTTACTCTCTTAGACACTCAAATGCTAGTTAAATCTTTCTTGTTTTTAGAAAAGATTGCTTACTACATAGAAGCTTGGGTTATTAGTTATGCAGATACTTTTTGTTTAGCTTTGTAAATCAAGATGCATGTGTTTTTCTCCTTCATCTGGCTATTGTCACTGCTGTCCAGTGTTTTGGTGCCATGAACACTGATTTGTAGAACACTTGGCTTCTGTGAATAGCCCTAAAGATCTGGGTACAACATCTGCTCGGAACACAGTAAATTCTACACAGTGTAAAACAGATTTTTTGCACCAACTAGACAAAACAAACTGAGAGCTAATTTCTTCAAATACTACACAGTATGAGCTGCTGAATATGCTCCTCTAAACTTACGGGATCTTACTTCTGCAGCCTCACGTCATTCAACTGCTCCGCTGGGCACAATGAGGACACAGAAGTTGCACAGGGGAAGCAAATTCATAGGCATTAAAAGATGTTGGGGATTAAGCAACTTGTATGACAAGGGGAAAGATTTTGAGACCTTCCTGATGTAGGTCTCCTCTTCTGCATCTTGTGCAGACAGGCATACAGCTTTTTGCTGAGTCAGCCTGAAGTTCAGGATTAATTGCTCATACAGAAATAGAACACAAAAAAGAGTCATAGCCAAACCTTTTTCAGGCACAAACAGAACGAAAATTGGTCATGACCCATCTATTTCAAGAAATTCCATCCTGTATGGAATTCCATTTCAAGAAGAAAATGGGCAGAATTTTTATTGGCTGCTGATAGCTGTAAAGGACAAACCCTACAAACAGAGGGCAGATAACACCTCGCAATCAGCAGAAGTTCTCTAGATCTCCATTTTTATGTGGTAGCAATAGTATTTGTGAACAGAAAGATAATGAACTATTTTTTAAAGCAAAATAAACTGCATCAGATACACTACCAGTCATATAGAAAAGATGTGAATCAAGGCAGTTCATGGTTATCCAATACCTCCAGGACTTGATTAATCACAATACTGTTTCAGCCAGCAGATGCAAGAAGCCATTAAAAGCAAACTTTAAAATAATCTTTTACATAAGGAAGTTTATCATACAGCTTTCAGGTATCACTTGGAAACAGCGTAATAACACTTCTACTACTGATCTATCTGGAAAGGAACCCAGCCTGAACTTTCTTAAAAACCCTTTTCACAGACAACAAACGATCATTAACCAGTTGTGTCATCACCCGCATATCCTGAGTTTGAACGACATTATTATACTCTTTAACCTCTTCTGCTAAATATCTCTAGGGTGGAAGAGAGTGCTTAGGTGTTTTAAGAAAACATCTTCCTTCCAAGCCTGCAATAAAAATTATGGTGAAATACAGCTCCTAGGATCAATTTGGCCTCCTAGTATTTATGCCCTTCTCAGTGCACCATACAGAAAAGTAGAAATGTTCAAACCATGCTCCTCTCAGACCTGGAGATAAGGAGCACTGCTTAGTGATGAAGACGATGATAAACTTGTGAAAGTTCACTAGGAATCAAAAGCATTACAAATCATCACTTGTTAAAGTATAAGCTTTTAAAGTGAACCATATAGCAACGTATCTGAGAGCTCCTAAAGAGCAGGAAAATATATATATTTTTTTTTTTGGCTTGCTGTTCACTTTTAGATGTCAAACACTAACACCCCACGGAAACTTCCCAATGTTGGAAGTACAGGTCTAATAGTATGCAACAGAAGGTGGTGCAGAGCCCTGAGCTAACGTCACAACCAGTGTATGGAGCTTCTTGAATCCAAGACAGCAGCTCGACATGTAACCTTACGAGGTGAAGTAAATACCTGTATAGATCTCAACCTGCCAAGTTGTTCAGAAACAAAAGAGACAGGTGTCTACTTCTGTAGATTGAAAGTACTGGACGCTAATGGACTTTCTCCTGTCCAGCAGGAAAAATTCTAGTAAGGACTAGAGACTGAAAGATTGCTGAAGCCAAGCATTCAAATAGAAAATAGAACTTTTAAATTGTGAGGCTGATTAGCAATTGAATTACATTCCAGAGAAGTTGTAGACTCTCCATTTCCCCGTTGTCCTCAGACTGATGGACACTGTTCTGAAAGATGCATTTACACCCAAAGATACCTCCTTGGACTCAATACAGGACAGCCAAGTGAAATGCAATGCCTTACGATATACAGGAGGTCCAACTAAATGATCTAACGGTCCCTTCTGGCCTTAAACTTATGACTCTGAATCACAGAAAAACAACACAGAACAAATACAGGAGATGGAAAATAAACTACAAATCTTTTCTTAAAAATGTTTCTTCCTTCAAACAGAACTGAATTCTACTCTGTAATTTCAGTCCTCTTCATTTCACCAATGGCATGCAATTCTTTTGATGTGCTCTTTAAAAATGTCATAAATTCTGATTCAAAGTATTTGTTTAAATTAAGAGGAGATAAAATCACAAAGGCAAAGTTTATCTTGATTATTAAAGGGTATAGACTTAAAAATGACATTCCTTTCAGCTGAAGGAAATACATCCTCTTACTATAGCATTCTATTAGCACAATCCTTGAATCCAGCTCTGAACATCCACCGAAATGTGCTTTTGAAGACAAATGCATAAGACAAATGTCAAATTCACTCAGCATCCATAAATCAACTTGAATAATTTAATACCTGTTGAAATTCTCCTCCAATTTATTATATGAAATAATAACACAAGAAGTAATTACAATAAAGAAAAAGTTCAGGTGCAACAGCATTAGTTCAACATCTAGGATCAAGTGTCAGTGGAGATTAACAAATTTCATTTTATCTGCAGTACTGGAGACACGCTGCTCCTAGCTTTAATAGTCAGGAATGTCTGTTAGTTAAATGACTTTGTAAAGGCAGTCAAGTGAGGGCAGACAGAGACAGTTTAATTAGGGAGCTCGCTATAACTCTATCTGGGAGCTGGAGGCACTGGACTAGAACAGGTGTAAAACGGCACTCAATACTGACTAGCAACCCCTGCCCCCCAACCAACAAAACCCCTCCAACACACAAAAAAAACCCAAGAAGATACTTTTCAAGGCAGGTTCTCTCATTTATTCTGGCGTCAGGTTGGCTACAGGTGAACAGGAGCAACGTAGCCGCTGCAGCAGAAGAAAGGTGAGGTTAAGAGAGCAATCATTTATCTTGTATTGATTTCTGGACACTATGTCCTAGATACATTGCAAGATAGAATAACAGCTTTCTGGTTTGTGTCAGTAAGAGAAGAAAATGACTAGCACCAGTACCCATTGTTTTCCTATCATATTTCCTTTTAGAAACATGCCTCGCTTAGATTTTTATTCAGACAAGGAAATCCAAACAAGTTTATCACAGAAAAGGAGGGTTAGGGGATGGTTAATCAGCCATTTGTCTTTGCTTCTGGGTAGTTGGGAGTCAAAGGGTCAAAACCAAGCACAATTGGGCCATTTGGTTCTATCTCAGGTAACCCTACATCTCTGGTAATTGAACCCATTTCACTCGGTCAGAGTTCCTGTCACTCATATTCAATGTCTGTCATTACTGAGAAATGCTTCATGACACATTACACTGACAGAACCACCACTGCAAGACCAGAGAGAATCCCCAGGCACCAGAAGCAGAAGACAATGGAAGCTTCTTTCAGACCACTGATGTTTAACATTTTATGTGCTGACATTGTGACTGCAACCACAATCTAACGAAAGCCCAGCAAATGGAAGATCAAAAAAAAAAAATCCATAGTTTATCTGCTTCAGGGACTAGCAGGCAACATCAGAAATAAAACAAACTGGCATCTCCAAGGTTACTTGCACATAACATTAAAACCCTTAGAAAAAGGTATATGTATAAACACACACACTTAATACTGGACCTCAACATGATACTGATTTTATTTCTGATAGGCTTTACAACTATTACACCTCCCTTAACTATAGGCATCCAAACCCTTTTTTTTCTTCTACAGTTTCTTATAAGCTGCAAACAATAAGGATGCATAATTTACAGACCCTCTGATATGCTGAAGACAAGGGAAAACACCCTAGCTTTTCAAAACCTCTGAAATGCTCCTGTATGTAGAAATTTTGAATGCAAAAATGCCTAATTTATCCTTCCACTTTTAAGCTTTATAATCCTTACAAGTGATCTCTTAATTTATTTTTTCCATAGAGCTGTTACTACATCGTGTTAGGTCACCTCTGCTGTGTGGGACCCGCACACCACCTACCACCACCACCACACTTGACCCGAGCAGACCTGTTCAAGTCAGCTTCCTTGGACCATGTAAATTTTTGCCAGAATCTGGTTCAGTCTAGGGGCTTCAAACTCTACAAATGCATTAACTGTATATTAACATTCTATTAGCACACTCATCAGAAGAAACAGATGGGGGGGGAGGCAAAGGACACTGAAAACTGGGTTTAATTCTCAATGGGTTTAATTCAATTTTACCTTCTTTTCATAAGAATGTGGAAGGTAAGGAACAAGTAATTAGCCAAATCTCTTCAAGTAACTAATTCAAAAACTGATTTTACCATATTTAAAATTTAATTTCTAAGAACCAGTTTTAAACTAAAAGAGTTACTAGATTCCCTAGACCCTTTGCTATGTACCCAGTCCAGATATTAAGACTGTATTAGCTACAATCTACTATTTGTAGCAGTTTCTTGTACTGTTTAGAGATGTCCAGACCAACCAGTGGACAGAAGTAATTTCTTTCCATCCTGAGTGCCCTGAATGAAAACCAAACGGGATTAAGTTCTTCTCCCAAAGTTGGTGGAAGTCCAGAATTTTAGCTGAGATTATTATGTAGACACTCACGGCTTCAAGGCTGAGGCACATAGCATAGGAACATTGACAGTGTGAGCAGCTAGCTTCCATCCTAGGATTATAAAGAATTTAATGCAGAATTATGGAATAATATACTTAAACTAGATAGCTCACATTTTATGAAATCAATTTTGATTAATTTATAGGATTACACAAAATTTTTCCACAACACTCATGCAATATGCAAGTGACTAACTTTAAGTAAGGAGTAGCTAGGAATTCTGAGGTCAATAACTGACTCGAGCAGTATTCACCTTCAGCAAAAGAAATCTGAACAGCAAACATGAAGTCATCTTAAACTATGAAATAGCTCCATGAAGATCTAAGAATATACTGCTTTAAGTTCATAAAAGTTCTAATATTAGAAGTACATTTATTATAAAGAGACCGTTATCTGCATTTTGAGAGTAATCTGTGTTTCATTGTGAAGTACATTCACACACACAAAAAAATCTTAAATAGATTTAGAAACCCCAATTTGCAGCAGTTAAGTTGTCCAATAAGAAATAGGTGACAAAAACCAGCCATTAATAAATCCAGCACAGTGATTGTTTGCTTGTCACAAAGTGAGATAATACATCTGCAGTCCCTCCACCCTGGATTTTTATGCTGTATTTCTATGCTAAAAGCCACCATAGAACCAGATGCTTTAATTCAAAGCTCCAAAACCCTACTTATAGGTACCTGCTCTATTCAACAAGCTCTTTTCGTCCCTCGCCTGCCACCAAATACTTCTTGCACCTAAAGCAGCAAACAGATTTTGGAGTACTATGCCCAAAGAATCAAAATGAATGATATTCAGGTCTACAGCCTAGCAGGAAAAAATGTGTTGCAACAATTTTTCTAATGCTGAAATACGATTTCACCAAATGTTCCTGTCAAGGCATGGTTTAATTACCTTGGCACCTATGCCACTTATAATCACCTGTCATTAGCAACGACGGCTGCATCTGTTTACACGTCTGTCAGAAATGCCAGCCTGGCTGAGGCCTAAGACGAAGACAACTTCTGCCAGCCCTTGACCCCAGATGTGGGTAGGTCACTGTAAGGTTATCTATCTCCAGAGCCAAACGTGTACAGGAACTAAAAGGTTCTTTGTAAATTCTTTAGTTTATAATCCATTTGATTACTTCTATACAGGATTTGAGTGCTCCAAGCTAACAAGACGACGTTATATTCTTTATATTCTGCCAAAATTTTTTTGTTTCTTTGGTGGATTTTTTGGTGGGGCTTTTGTTTGTTTGTTTGGGTTGGGTTTTTTTGCGTTTGGAGAGATTTTTGTGAAAACATTTCTAAATGCAGTTACCCAGAATGCAGTTACTACCTTTAAATATGGGAGTGGAGTAAGCATGCCAATGCACACTTTAAAAAGGTAAGAGTCATGAAGCAGTGACATGAAAACTTCAGATTTTGATGGAATGCCAATTCAAATGTTATCTTCATCCTGACTCTAGAAATGTACATGTTAGGGTAGCTGCCTTAATAATTGGTATTAATGGCCTCCTCAAAAAATTGTGTGTTTTCAAGCTATTTCATGGGATATTTGCTTCACAACTTTCTCCAGACGAGGTATCCTTCCGCTGAGGCAAATACTTCCATTCCCTGTGTCATTTATATGGCCAAAGGACTGCTGGGGATTTTTAAAGCACTGAAATTCAGTAGTATTTAGGTCTTTGAATTCCATTCAGCACCTGGGAGTTGAAACTCATAGCAAACATTTTCTTTATGAGAAGCAGGAGAAAACTAGATAATAATCTACTGCAGAAAGAAATTTTCTCTTTGATGGAGAAAAATATGCAATGTGTATTTCTGTGACATGCATTTAAACTACATGGCACTGATTGCTGTATCATCTATTTTGTTTTCAAACTCATTACACACAAGAAGGGTCCCAACCTCTTATACACGCTCTGGTGGGGGACACATTCTCTACACACAGCTTGTCACAGCATTTTTCTGTACATTACATACATCTATTTCAAAGGTATTAAGCCACATATACACAGCAACATTTAAAACTCACAACTTTCAGCTGTACAGAACTCGGCACTACAATGTCTTTGCCCTACTGCATTTTTAGTGTGGATTTGCAACCATGAGGCCCCTCTCTTTTTCACTGTTATTGATATTAAATAGCAACTTCATCCAGGCAGGAATTTCAAAGTGGTAGAATATACAGTCTAAGCTACACTAAAAAGACCTTTCTGCAGGTGCAATTAAAACATTGCTCTGCATCTCAAGTTGTTTATAATGCAGGAGGAGAGGGCAAGACAAGACAAATTCTGGATGATATTCTGGCAAAAGCTGCTTACTTGAAGGACTCCTTATGTGTCAGTTCAGTATCACACCAAGAAATCAGGTATGCATGCAAGGAGGGTAGGGAAATAACATACTAAAATGAGGAGAAGAGCCTATTTTGCTAGTTTTTATAATTCTAAGGCTCCTGGAACAAAATAAATCTGTTTTCCATGGTTTTGTGTTATGCAACCAGAACGCTCACTATAACCTATTCTAGCTATTTAGCAAATATCTCCAGAACAAGTACACAAGTAAAGAATGAACTCAATTTTATGGCTCAGTCCTGCAAACACTCTGTGCTGCAGCACTTGCTCTTGAAAACCACAGCAAGTGGTGCATTCAGGAGCATTTTGAAGGATCAAAACTTAATACACGTCAGCACCCTAAGGGCAAAGCCCCCCACAGAACAGATGTGCATCTGCCCTTTCCTTTAGACCAGCACATCTGGCAGCGCTGGCACCATTGCATTTGAGCCTGAAGGACTGGAGGTATCTTTTTGTAGAAGCTATTTCTGGAAAGCTATAGAACCTTCCACCAAGCTCTTCAGCTAGTAAATTAAGAGTTTACTGCACAAGTATTTTCACATATTTATAATGCTCAAAATAAAAGCTTGCAGATGTTACAGAAAGATGCAGCTACCCCAAGTACTACAATTTAAATGCCTTTTCTATCCTTGTAAGACACATGAAACAAAGCCAAGAACTCTTTGGCTTTACATTCTAGTGAAATCCAAACTGGTCTGAACGACTATAAATGGTTACTGTTTGTCTTGGCTCCTACCTATATCAGATTCAGACTGAAGAATCTTAGTGAAGAAATTATAAGGGATAAAACTGATATTTCTAAATTACAAGATTGCAATTCCAGTGGCTCAGTATATCAGTTTTCTGTTTCATCTAAGTCTGCTGTAGAGAAAATTGTGGGATCTGACAACAAAGGATCAAAACATTTACTTTCATGAGCCAAAAGCTTCTTGCCTTAATTATATTGAAGATTAACCACCCCCCGAAAAAACAGATCAGGATCAGTTACATTTTGTTAATGACTCAAAGGGGCGTAGGTTACCAACAGAGTGGCTACCAGCAGAATTTTAAAGTGCACTCAATTAAAAATGTAACTGCAGTTAAATTAATCTAAGGCTGAATTTTAGTCCTTGAGTCATGTGTGGTTTTTTTCAAGTAACATTTAGGTTTGTACCATTAAAACTGAAGGGAAGCAAGCTCTGCCATTGTCTCTTCTGTCTGATGGGGAGAAGTATCACTTAGGACTGACAGTCCACCACTGCTTAGAAACAGCGCACTGTTTACTCTGGGTTTTTATTTGCCATTATAGACTTCTTGGCCAGATCCATGTTAGCGATGTGTTCGATGTCAACGCTACTCACACCCAGCACAGAAGGAGAACGCAAAGTTTGCGAGAGTTAAAACAGCCCTGCACTGCCAGCTTTTGCTTCACTTTGAGTCAGACAGCAAAACTGGATGAACAAGCAGAAAGACATCACCTATTGTGCACAGGATGTGCAGCAGAATAAAACTCCTTCCTTGAGAATCTACCAAAGCCAAAACCAGTATCTGAATAAGCAACATAAGAATCACAACTCTACTTGAAACGTAACGCTCACAGCAATAGTAACACTGATACAGCAATATTAACACCGAGGACGCATGCTTCACAGCCACCCATGCAATTCAGGGCACACAGCCATTAAGGCAAGTGGGACTGCTACCCTTACTCCTCGAAAACTGATTTCCTAGAAATCTTAGAAAAGATAAATACTGATAGGGCATTTGGCATTACCTAAGTTGAGAGCCATGGTGGACGTTGCACACAGGAGTAGATAGAGAAGGATTATTTTCCTGCCTAAACTGGACTATAAATTCTACAGAATACAGATCCTACACTGTCCTTCCAAACCCTCCCACAGTCACCACCTGATCAAGAGCTTAAAATACAGCAGTATTAATCTAGTATAAATTACTATTTCTATTATAACTTCTCATTATACTGAAAAATATGACCAGAAGAGAGGTAAATTAATATGATATAATCCTCAAAATACAACAAAGGAAAAGGATTAGCACCGAGGATGCATGGATGGCAGGGCATGGGGAGAAGCAGAGAATGGAAAATTTCTGAAGAAAAAAAAAATACTTTCCCTTGAGGTCTTTTATTGAAAGCACTGAAATCTATGGGAAAAATATGAAGTAGTAGTGTTTTCTTTTGGACTGAATACTAAAACAATTTGCTGAGTAACATTTCAAGTATTACTACTGCTGTGTCATGTCAGTCAATGAAAATATTTTCTATGGCTATTTCATATAATAGAGTAGTTAGAAATTACAATTTTTGCTTCTAAAATATAATACAAATAGATAAGGTGACACAGTCTATTTTCCAATCTAAGGTATACTATTAATGTATTATTACACACTGTGATATAATAATGATGGACCATTATTTTTATTTTCCAATTCCAAGATGGAATTTCGCCCTCTCTCAATATTTAGGGATATATTAACATTCAGAGTAAACAAATACAAGCAACTATATCAGTGTACAATGCAGCTCCGCATTTGGAACTAAATGCATTCAAAAGTTTGAACAAGATTACCAGAGATGAGGTGCAGAGAGGCCACATCTCCTGGCATTTTTAAATATCATTAGCACACAGTTTTTCCAGGGGAGGAGGCAGGGGGAAAAAAAACCCACCAAACAACGAAGCAAAACCAACAAAAAGTTTCTATACTGAAAGCACAGTACTGTAACACACAATATTCCTAGTTTACAAACCTATTAGTAAAAAAAACATTATTAATTGCTGGAGCTTTTCATCATGTTTCTGCAGCTGATAATCTTAAGCCTGCAAAAGTTGCCGGTCAGGTTCCAGGAGCCACGAGCACACATGTGAGTGTGTTTATAAATACATACATAAAGCACATATTTATAGGCTTTGATAAGGAAGGTTATCAAGCCTTTCTTAGCAGCTCTGTGATAAATGAAAGTCGAGACACATGAACACAGGCCCTTAAGAGCAAACACACTGAGGAAAACATGAAATATTAACAGACTTGAGATCTAACTGTTAATGACACGGTCACTGTCCCTACCACTGCTCACTTCCTTCACACAGCACAAGTCTGAGCTCCTGCTAGGGACTCTGTCCTTCACTATGCAAAATTGTTACCCCTCTCTGGCTAGACAGAGGCTTGCTGGCTGCTAATCATCCATGACCATCAAAGCTACACCACTGCTAGGATGCCTCACGCTGAACAGGGCTTACTTCCCTGTACCTAAACCTAGCATTCCCTCTTTTTACTTCTTGATTAGACAGCAATTAAAGGTGTGATGTTATCTAAGAATCAGTCAGTATTCCAAGCCACAATTCAAGGTGATGCACACAAACCTGAAGTTTCTGAGTACTTCCTCCCATAAGATGTATTCAATCACACAGAAAAAAACCATCCCAAACTTATGTTACTTATAAATATTTCATTATGTTCATGCTCTTCTCTGTCCTATAACCAATAACTATTACAAATAACTGTCTCCTAAAAGTAAGCTCCCAGATACAGAATTCAATTGTGATCCATCTGGTTTTAGTTTTCCATCTTCCAGCACCATTAGCAACAGTCGTTATACACTCTAAAATGAAGTTTTAAATAATTTTACCAACATACACAGCATTTAAGTAATGAAACCCCTTAGTTTTAGCTTTTTAAGATGTATTGTGTTAGAAAAGGCAGATACCTCATGAAAGACAAGCTAGCATATCTGCAACAAACACTTCACTACCGGATAACACAGGACATCAAGCTTGCTTGCCATGTGCACCATTAGGTTTGCCACAATAAATGAGACGTTCTGTGTGATGTATAGCACAGGAAAGAAAGCACAGCTGTCTGCTGTGAGAGAGGAGGACATAGGTGCTCTGCACCTGAGTCTGCAAATATTTATTAAGCCCTTAACAGTGAGGCTGTGATGTTGAGAACAGCTACTGCTGAAAACCATTATCTATGGATAATTAACTATGTCAGGACACTGAGGTCCTAACATGAGGTCCTCATAATGCCCCAGTAAGGGAAAGACAGCACAACATTATTGTAATATATTAGTAATATTCAACAATGGGATCGTACTATTTGTGTTTTAATAATGAAGGCTGAATACCATAGCAGGCTTTAAATTATTATTAGTTCCTGATGGTGCAGTTTAAGCCAGGCTTAAAAAATTCTGGCTTTGTTACTAGTAAGTAATGTGATGCACCAACAAACAAGGACAACATCTAATTAGAAGATGGGTTTATTTGTAAATAAAGCATTTGTGTCCTTGCAGGTTTAATTATTAATGCACTTTTTAAAAAAAATCTTTTGCCAGCAGAAATCTAAACTTATTGGGAAAAAAACAAACAAATGGATAAACAATTTCTCATTTTTTACTTGGCCAAAATAATTCACTTGAACTTTGTAAGCCCTTCTGTTTTTTTCAAGCATTTTTAGAAACAGCTAGTAAAAAAAAATTTTTCATCGCGCAATAAAAAGGCTTTTTGACACATGAAGACAAAAGCTTCAGGCCGTTTATTAAGACTACTTCCTACTGTGTTGGGCTTTGTTTTATCTCATAATTAAAATCACACCTGAGCTGGGCCATCTGTGAGAGTGTATTAAGTTTCTTACAAAACATGAAAATCCTTTCATTTTTTCCATACAAATGCCAATAAATCTTGTTGGGGGCTTTTTTTGTGTGACACAGAAATATACTACGCTTAAATAAAGGTCAGGCTTTGAGCAAAAAACCGAGCAGGCAAACAAAATGATTTTTCTGTCTGCATCATCAATTGTAACCTCATATGTGTAACTGATACATTTCAAAAAGTTAAACATAACAATGAAAACCTTTTTCTTTTTATATTTGACAGGATGTTGCTTCCTAGGATAAAAATAAAGATCAGTAAACATGGAAGAATTAGTATTTTCCATGTCAGTTAGCAATTAGGAGTGCGCAGAGAAGGTCATCAGCACTTTTCAAGATCAGCACACTAACACCTACACTTATAGGTTCTAGTGAGAAAAAAAAGCTATGTATTTGATAAATGTAAATACCTTATAAACTTCAAGGGGTTTTTTGTTTTGGGGAATTTTGTTTGTTCATTTTGGTTCATTGTTTTGTTTTACAACACTCTGGAGAGAGACTAAGAGGATTTCCTTTTCCAGAAGGACATCATGGAGAGAGAGACATCTCTAAACACAGTTCAAATCCCTCAAACCAAGAATTTGTCTCGTCGAAGCACTTCTGTGTGTATGGTTACACTGAAGGACTAATGACAAGAGGACTTAAATTCATGCAAGAAGTCAGACATACACTCATTTCAAACACGTAAGTGATTTTATTTACTTTGTTGCAAGCTATATTCCTTCAAAGAGACCATATACGTTCTTGAAATTATCTTGTTTAATGCTTCTGTTGAGCCAGGAACCAAATACCTATCAAACTTTTGCCTCTTTATCATGTAACCTTAATTACACAATTAAACTTGCATAGTATTTTGGTAGACGAGCAATCCTGCTCAGAAAGTTTCAAACTTCTGACCCAAGGCAAATTATAGAACAGCTCTCTTACACGTTGACAGCAAATAGAGGAAGATATAGGAATACTGGGAGGGGGGGGGAGAAAGAAATGATTTCACATCAAAATGCACTATATTAGAATATGATAGGAGAGAGAAGTGGTATTGATAACTTCTTGTCATGGGTGAACTGAGGGCAGTGCTCCATTGGTTTCACCAGATCCAATGTGTACGGAGCACTTGCCATGTTACCAGAACTTATAATCAGCTATTAACAAGCAGAAAACTTGAAAACCTATTTTTCCTATTACAACAATACTAAAAAATATTTATTTTCTTTATACATTTCGAAGCACCAAGCTTCAACAGTGATCTGCACAAACTATCAGTGATTTAAATCTCCTTGATATTTACTTATATTTGAGCAACAACATTATTTTCATTCTTAAAAATTCATTTGTCTGATACTACACTTGAATTGGCAAACATATTTAATTTGGGTTTGTGCTCTTATAAATTATTTATTTTACAACAACAAAAAGTCCAAATGCTGCATATCACAAATAAGACTCTAAAGCCATTTAAAAATCCTTTTTTTTTTTCCAAAATGCTTTTTTGGATTCTAATGACTATCTAATACTGAGGCTATTTTGGAAATATTACATTTTCTTCTTGGGTTGATGGTATAAAAGAACATATCGAGTCATGTTAAGCAAGAAAGTTGTCCTCTCTCCTGTTAGTTTTCAACTACTGTAATCCATCTTCCTAAAAACCAAGTCTCCAATACCACACAGTTCAATCGCTTTTGAAATGCAGCTTTTCCTACTGAAGTTGGTCAAGAGCCAAGAAACAAAGGCACTTTCTTCTGAAAAAGGTTTTCATATTCAAGCGCAGAAAAAAGACTACTTATATTTAAAAGAGAATTAATTTGGTAATGATAATTTCACGTGCCAAATTACAAATCATCAAGACTTTTCTGATCGGATGTGTCTTTCTGCAGTAGTGTCACAATGGAAGTCAGATTCTATCATATGGAAACATGAAGGACATTTACCAGGACCCTCATTCCCTTCACAGTTACACGAACTTAAATCAGGAGTAACTCTCTTGAACTCAGCAATACTGCAGTGGTGGAAAATCAATCTGAGAAGATATTGACAATGATAATCAAGATACTTTCACTTGATTTTAAGCAAAATAAAGGTCAATTTTTTGGATATTCAGCAGTCATCTTAACCCTTTCATGGGTCATGAAAATTCTCAGATTTCTTCTTCCTTGTCCCTAGCCCTCTCTACCTACACAAACTCCACTACACTACAGCAACTGCAAATACCTCCTAGTTATGATGCAGAACCGCACATGGGAAGTACCCCACAGCGGAGAGAGTGCTTTGGCAATACTGGCAGATAACCTTGGCATAGTAACGGACATCCTACAGCGTGGGAGGTAATGATGTGGATGATCAGGTGAAGCAGCCTCCCAGTAAATGGTGTATGTTAGCAACAGCTCCAATTTTGCCTTTATCACTTCTGTGAGAGACAAGGAAAGGATGAAGCCAAGAAGTAACTCTACTGAGAAGCAAGGCCTTTAAGTCTACGCTTGAGCCGATCCTGTTTTTACACCTCACTTTGTCCAAGGCTGCACCTAACACACAGCTGCTCTCTGAATAAACTGAACACATAGAAATACAGGATTCTGGTCAGTTTAAACTTAGGAGTTTCAGTTTAGACTGAAACATCTATCCTTGACTCTGGGAAAAGAACGGACCTCGAAAAAACATCACAAGACCCATTTACTGTCAATTCCAAGGGAAAACCACTAATGAACATACAAGTGTACTAATTTGCACTCTCTAATCAGCCTTTCCCCCCCACTTCGTAAACATACAAAAGGTCCCATTTAGAAAGTCAGCATTATTTTGAAAGACTTTACTTCCCTATATAATGAATGATCAGAAACAGTTAAAACTGAATGAAGACTGTCAAAACAAATGACCGATATATATTTAGATGCATTATCCTTGCTGGTTTTCATTAGTGTGTTTGCTCATTTTCTCCTCAATTGAATTCACAACATTTACTCATTCACAATGGGTCTGCGCATTCGCGCCTGCACAGCAGTTGCCTATAGAAATGTGTTAAGTGTCAGCTTCCAGTGTTCCTTCTTGTCTGCTCTCCCAGCTGTAAATGAGGTTAGGAAACAACACTGTAAACACAGAAGTCCTTTCAAAAGGTAAAATGGGGGTGGGAAGTTGATTTGTACTTAGGAAACCTAAGTCCTTCTTAAAGGAGCACCCAAAGCCTAACAGCATTTCAAACTATTGAAATACAAAATATTGAAGGAAAAGACAACAGTCGTATTTTATGGTATTTTTGCTATACAGAGCAGAATAATGCATTACAGTAAT